>NC_057798.1:201168817-201227791 GCF_018294505.1 Triticum aestivum
GAAACCCTAGAAACCTGCGGCGCCTCTCCGCTCGAGCTCCACCGTGCGAGGCGACAGGCAAGGCTGCGGGCGGAATCTGCTTCAACACCAGGCCGGCGAGCCGCGGAACCAGGGCGCGACGGCGCTCGACCCCTCCACCCCCCCTCCACCTCTTCTTCCTCGGGTCGCCACTGTCTTCCTCAACTCCGGCCACCTCTGTTGCTACTAAGCTGTCTCAGGGCCTCCTTGCGCCTCCCCGGTGAGCTCCGCCTCCTCTCCCCTCTTCCTTCTCGCAAACACTCTGTTTCTCCAGCAAATCGGCGATAATCCTGTTGATTCCGGCTGTAGTATTTCAGTTAATTAACTTTATAGAGAAGAAAGATAATTGGTATGTTCATTATGTCATTCGGTAGAGAAGAAAGCATTGCACTGCTATGAACTTATCCTTCCTCACGTTGTCATATTGCACACATCTTGGAACTAGGAGAGTATGAGATCAGGGCATTGTGCAAATGCTTTGAAGTATCAATGAGTAGTATTTCTGCACATTCTCTATTTGTATGTTCTGAATTGGCCATTTCAGTTTTGAATGCAACCCTCTATCTATCTTTCCATGAAAGAATGTTCTCATTTTGGCCATGAAGATGATATGAAGTCTCAACCTTTCCTTTGCATGAAATTTTTGGACCCCTTTTTCTGTGGGAAACAATTTTGGGTCTGTTGGTGGCCAGTTGGCTACAGTTTGCTGATCACTGCCAATGATGCAGTTTTGATCTAGTTTGTTGGTTTCTTGCTGATCTAGTTTGATGCAATTGCTGATCATTTGCACAAAATTCAGTTAACAACAACATCAGTAAAATTCAGTTAATTAACTGAAGAAGAGAAGAGAGAAAGTAGAGAGCAAGAGGAGTACTTGCATTAACTGAAACGTTTTACTTCAAACTTGCAAAATTGCAGTACTCCCTAAAACTACTATTGGAGGGCACTACTGTAGGGATATTCTCTGGTCTACTGAAACTTGCACTACTGCAATTTACTCCAGTGATACTATAGCTCTTTGCAAATTCTCTGCTCTACTCCACTGCATGCACTGCAATACACTACTCCTCTGCATGTTTAATCAGTTAACAGAAAAAGGTACAAAACAAGCAAATGTAAGAAAAGAAGAGAGCTTGTACTGCCAGTACATCATCAGGCAGTTCACCAGAGATTTTCAAGTTACAAATACTCCCAGGGGTAGATGAAGAGAGAATATCATGAAGGAACAATTTAGTTTTAATTAATGGAAAAGTTGCATTTACTTGTAGTGAAAGGAACAATTTTAGGTAATTATAAATATTCAATAGCAGCAGAGGCAAGCAGTAGCAGTAGCAGTAGATGCCAACTTTTGATATGCATGCATGCATTCTTTGCTTGTTTATATTCATTCTTGTAAACTGAACATGCTCATCTATCTATCTATCTATCTACCTGCTTAAGTATGTATGTATGCATTGTATTTTTATTTCCTTTGGAAAGTAAAGTTTATTTCCTGGCTGGCTGGCATGATGACTCATGGATCCCTCAGCTGCAGCTACAGTTGGAGCTCAATCTGATCTCATCTGAAATGAATCTATAAATACAGAGTGTAGTTAGTTACAAAGTAGCAGAAATAGTTGCTGGATGCAGTTACTTGCATGGGCCTGGCTGATGAAGAAAAACTTTATATATATTCATACTGATGTTGACTCTATAAATCATACTTATTGGACATGTTTTATGTGTTGATCCATCAATTGATCACATTGAGAAAGACCATCGTGTCTCCGACCATTTTGCAAAGGTCATGTCTCCGACCATCGTGTCATGATGAATTTGCAGGTACCCCGAGAGGCCCTTGAGTTTGCCGGAATGTTGATTAACTTCCGTTCCGGCAAATTCGGGTACTCCATATGTCCTATTTTCAGAAAAGGTCATGCTGAAATTTTCCGTGAATTTTAGCATGACTTTGCTAAAAATAGGACATATGGGGTACTTGTGACTAATGCATGGGCCGGGGTATCTTAGTACTTAGTTAAGTAGGATCAAATGCCCCGCCATTCTTGCTGCATTAAACCATAGGTGGCAATAGAGCTAAGTGATTAGTGCCAAGTGATTAGGCCCAACCTAGGGTGCCTCGGCTTAGGATTTTAGGGTGCCTCGGCGTCGACAAACCCTAAATGATAGAAGCTTAGCTTTTAGGATGCCTCGGTGTCGACAAACCCTAAATGATGAGACCATGATCTTGTTCCTTGACAATAACCAACTTTTTGACCAAACTATTTTCCTATTTAGAGCGAAACATGGCCAACAACGATGAGGCCGGCGGTTCGGGCGGCAAGAAATTCTGGGAGCTGTCCCAGGAGATGGAGGAACAACCTCACCGCTATGAGGACGCCGCGGAAGACACCGATCCTGATTACACAACCCCTAGTGGCGTCGGGGATGACACCACTGATGGTGCCGCCGAGGATGCCACCACTGATGATGGCGGCGCACACACAGATGGCAGCCAACCGAAGAAGCAAAGGAAGGACCGGCGCCCGAATGCGCTCCGCACCCTCAAGGAGGAATTCACTCAAGTGGACTCCGACGGGAATCCAACGGAGCCCAAACATATAGTCAAGGGGTACTCGGTTCAGCTCGGGTGCATTCTCCGGAGCACCGTCTCGATCAACACCGAGAACCTTAGGCATAAGGACCGAGGGAATTTGCGCAACCTCCTCTTCACGAATCTGCACGAACGATACAAGTTCCCCGCCGAATTTGAAAACACACGCCTCTCAGGGAATAAAGTGAACAGTGTCGCCCTCACGAAGATGAGCACGGCCCTATCTACTTGGAGAAGCATGGTGAAGAGAATGATTGATAAAGGTGATAGTTATGAGAAGATCAAGGCGAAATATCCTTTGATGAGCGAAGATGACTACAAGGAGTTCAAGATAAAGTGCGAGAGCAGTGCAACCTCCAAATCAAGTCAGTGGGGGAAAGAAATGCGGGAGTTGAACTTAGGGGAACACAAACTCGGTCCCGGCGGTTACAGAGTGGCGGAGCCTATATGGGACAAGGAGGACGCGGAGCGTGCCGAGCAAGGCCTACCGCCCTGCTTCGAGAAATACAGCGGTAACAAGCAGACCAGGAACTATGTCAGGGCCCGGTACAAGGAGGACCCGATAACAAAGGAGCTTACCACGGATCCGAAGACCAGGGCGCTTGAGCTTGTTCTGGTAAGGAATACACCCCCGCGTAATTAGCTCCATATGGTTGCACTCTAATTAATCCCCAATATTTCTAAATGGTTCACTTTCCTTTCACAGGACACTGAAAGCAGTAGCGCGGGGTCGTCTCAGACCTCCCCTTTTGACACCCCTTTAAATAGGGCGTTGAACGTAATGAAAAACAAGGATAAGCTCACTAAGCCGACGTTAGCTGGTCGTCTGGCCGGCAAAGGCTTGTCCACAAAATGGGGGTCATACTATACCGCTAGTGTGCGGAAGGAGAAAAAGACCAACTCGGAAAGCCAGACGCGTGAGGTTGAAGAACTCAAGGCACAAGTGGCACGGATTCCGGAGCTTGTCCAAGAGCAAGTGGAACAACAACTGGGAACGAAGCTCAACGCCATGGTGCCTACGTTGATTCATGGGCTGACGACGTGGATTGCGGGCGGCCAACAGGGGCCTCCCCCGGTTCCCAGCTTCACGGCCAGCAACTCGCACAGCGCGTAGGCGGCGCCATTGGTGTCTCCGGCGGCGGCGCCATTGGTGTCTCCGGTGGAGGCGGTATTCGTGTCTCCGGCGCCGGCACGGGCATTGGAGCTTAATGCACCCGGGTGTACGCCGGCCGGCACCTCGCCAGCAAGCGCCCCCTTCGTCAGTTGCACGCCCGCCGTTGGCGGTGCCTCGACATTAGCCGAGCTCGATGGCATCACGGTAACTAAGCCTCTCGGCCGATGACTTCATCTCCTTGCCTTTGACTGGGCATCCCTGACGCCCTATACATGTTTTCGCAGGGCACCGCCAACGTTCCTTGCACTCTTCTGCACTTCATGGGCACCGAGTTGGTCGATGTCGCCAAGGGCATAATCGTTCAACCGGGCAACCCCATGTTCCACGGTAATCCGATGCCACCCACAATGTATAGGGTTGAAGTGGTTCGGGTGCTGCCAGGCTGCGACGAGTTGTTACCTCCGATTTGACCCGCTGGGGCTGACGAAGAAGATGAGATGACCCTCAGCGCCTGCGTAAACTGGCCCCTGCTTTGGCCAAAGAGCCAGATTCGTTTGGGGGCGGGGGACACCACCCCACAGACAAGACCGCCAGTCGTGCCGGCGCCAAGCCATGGCAAGAACACCGCAACGCTACCAGACCTGCCGGACATCCCTATGGCACAGGATCCAGACAGCCCTATGGCACAGGATCCGGACGGCAACGACAACGACGACGGTACATTTACCAAAGTTGATAAGTACTTTGCCGAACATGGGTACACTGACGAGTTCTGCGGGCCTCTTTCTCAAGAACCCAACCAAGACGACCGCGATCTAGCTGGTACGACGGAGAAATCTAATTGCAACAGGCGTCGTCTGGCGTTCAGTTCTGAGGACACACCTCCAGCTCCCGCCTTCACCGAACCTCAGATAGCTGAGGTGCGAAATATTATCAGCCCCAACATGCTCAAGGAGGCGGTCTGTGAGCAGAACTCGGTCCCATTACAGGAGATCAAGAAGAAGGGACGGAAGCAAAAGACTAACAAGGGCGCCGGTGCGAGCCAGCCGGCACCGAGTTCGATCCGTGCTCAGGACGGGCCACCTTCACCTAAGGATATCTCGAGGAGGGTGCATGTGGCGGGTAGGGCGATGCTACCGCCAAATATGCTGAATGCTGCAACCGGTGCTATGCGGAGTCTGCACGACAGTGTTCTTTCTTTGGAGAAGCGGTGTCTCAAAGAGAATGATGTGGCATACCCGGTTTTCGTGGCCAAGGTGCCAGAGGGCAAGGGCTTTGTGGATGGCGACATCGGGGGTATGATCATCCTGCGGTTTGATGACATCTTTGCTATGTTTAACCTTCATCCGCTACACTACACCTTCGTTCGGTTGTTTTCGCTGAGTATGGAGATGCGGATCATTAGAGACAAGACCCGGGACATCGTGATAGTCGACCCCTTCTACATGCATGCCAAGCACTTGAGCAGCGCTGGGGACCGCCAAGTTGCGAGTTCACACCTCGAAGGCGTCATTCTGGCAAACCCAGATAAGGATAACTTCCTTGTGGCTTACTTTCCCGAGTAAGTCATCCCTTAACCGCCCCGTAACATATGATTTCTTAGATTTCGATCGTTCTTTTTTTTCTAACATTCCGTGTTCTGTGCAGTGACACACATTGCACACTCATCCTCTTAAGCCCGAAATATTCCATGGCCACGTATTTCGACCCGAACCGTAACTCCAAGATAGACTACACAAATGTCAAGAAAGTTCTTGATGATGTTCTCCCCGGCTACGCCAAATCTGGAGGCACCTTCACCAGGGCAGTTCGTAAGTACGGCAAGCACACCTTCTTACACAATACGAATTTCTGCTGCGTCAAGCAGCCCCCTGGCGGTCATAAGGATGCCTACTACGCCCTCCATCACATGCGGGCGATCGTAAGGGACCATCATCAACTTTTGCTACCAGATAGTCTCAAAGATTGGGCCGCGAGGTTGTGGGCAACCCAGGACGCAGACCTCAGACAAGAATTCTTTCACATCCAGTCGGAGTTTGCGGACATCATCCATCAAGATGTCCTTCATACCTCGGGGCAGTTCTACCTCAGATATCAACCATCCAACAATGAGATAGATGGAACGCTACAAATGCAGGGTGACAACGACCGTGATTTCATGACCATCACGACAGACGACGGCTTCATCCATGCTCCTGTCCGATGAGTCGAGTCGAAAGAAGTGATGTGTAGTTCTGAAACATCGATTGGCTCATGTTGTAATTAAACTTTAATGAATTCGTATGTCTCTTTGGTTTGGACAGTCATTCAACTTAGATGTAATCGATGCTATTTATTAGTAGGTCATGAATCGTGTTATTAATGTCTTGCTTTTCTCTTCCGATCCTTTTGTTGCATACTTACATATTGCTTATGTATTGTGTGTTGTCTGTTGTTTGGCTTGTGCATAGAAATGTCGTCCTATGTCGTGTACAAGGGTAAGGTTCCCGGAGTCTACAACGACTGGGAGGAGTGTCGGAGACAGGTTCACCGTTTCAGCGGTAACAGTTACAAAGGGTACACCACTAGGGCGGAGGCCGAATCTAGATACGCCCGCTATCTAGCGGGAGAGAGGAGGGAGCGTTGGAGGAACCGGATGAAGACCAGTTTGATCGCGATGATGCTCAGCGTGATGACCACATCTCTCTTTTATGTGATGGTAGTTTAGATGATCGATGCGACTTGTAATGTGAAGACAAACTCGATACTCGCGGTCTTGAGACTTGTAATGTTTTATCTTTGTTCGGTCTTTTGAATTCGGAGACTAATATGATGAATTGTATTCGGAGACTAATCTTCTATTGTATTCGATGAATCTGCGTTGCTGTGTGCTGCTGTCTATATTATGTCCAATAATATATTTTGTAACCTGTGCAAAAATCAGAAAAGCAAAAAAAACCAAATATTCATACTAATGGCGCATCAAGGCAGAGTGCGCCATTAGTATGCCAAATGATACTAATGGCACATCAAGGCAGAGTGCGCCATTAGTATGACAAAGCACATGGTTACATATGGCCCCCCGGGAGGCATACTAATGGCGCATGGTGTTACATACTAATGGCGCACCAGTGGTGCACCATTAGTAAAAAATTCTAGTGGGTGTGCTACTAATGGCGCACCGGTAGTGCGCCATTAGTAGGCAAAACCGGTGCGCCATTAGTAGGCCTTTTCCTAGTAGTGAGAGCCCGCCAGCTTCTTGTGGAGAGGAGTTGAGTCCTGCTCGGGCGTGCATTCTCCCGTGTCTTCAGCCATCTTCAGGACAGAGATCCCCACTTCGACTTTGACGCCGCCATCGCTCCGGTGCCATAGTCATCCGGGGCAACCTGGTGCAATGGGTAGAGGACAACATGGATGCCCTCGTTAGGGCCTTTGCTTCTGATGATGATGGCGTGGTCGTGGCTGCAGATGAAGGTGACGTGGTGGATGGCGGTGAGCATGGCGCTGATGACGGTGATGGTGATGATAGCGATGGCGATGGTGACGCCAACAATGCCTCCGGAGGCGTCCTAGAGGACGCAGTGAGCGACATGTCCAATTGATCCTACGCCCCCTCTGTTGTTTACCCTGCACAGAAAAAGCCTGGGTGCGGCCCTGAAGGTTGTAAGAGCATTTTGGGAGGAGAAACCCCTCGTGTAAAAGGATTGTCTCTGGCACACTTATGGATGTAATACCATGCGCGTGCTTATGCTTGACCCCGTGACGAGTTAGTTGACATGGTTTACCTTTGGCTCGGACTGGTCTCGAGCATGTTTGCAGGGGGGCACAGTGTTCAGAGTGCCCTCTGGGGGAATCCGTTGGTCTTGCGACGGGAGACTCCTGAGAGCGAGTGGCGACCACGGTCCGGACTGCTCGCGTGCTTGGCCCTGCCCGGCTCGCGAGGGGCTCGCGAGGGGGAGGCAGCTGACGCTAACTTTGGACGTAGGGCCGAAACCAGAACACAAGAAATTGCTCGAATGAGACAAAACACCCCTCCCCGAATGCACGCAAATCTCAAGCTCAAGTTCAACTTAATTTCAAAGTAGAGAAGCTCGACAACAGAGAAAAAGGCAAAAGGCAAAGGCCGCGTCCGGCACCTAATCTAGTCTTCAATGTCTTCTCACCAGTGCAGAGCTAAGTGCTGCCACTGGGCGTGTGCGGGAGCTCCCGAGGCCTGAGGGCAGCTCTCCAGAGACTCCGGGGCGTGTATAGCCCCAATTCATTATTACGTGAGAGTGTCACGGGCGGCGAGCTTCACAGGCACTGGGCCTTCTTCACAGGTACCGGCCTTGCTTCATATCGCCAGACGAGGGCCCCTCCTTGCGCCACACTCTACCGCCATTGACGGCGACCAGAAACCAAGGACGGTGCCAATGGGGTAGAGCGGTCGCCAGCGGTTCCCTCGACGACCACGGGTCCTCTGCCGGGGGCAGGCCCGAAGGCACCTCCCCGGCAGAGGGCCTACCTCCTAATAACACCTTGCTCCGAGTGTCGCGGGGGCGAGCCCAGCTCCCGGCCCCTCTCCTGCAGCCCCCTAGTGCCCTCCTCCTGAGGTGTAGGAGGCTGCAGCATTGGGGCATTCATCTGCTGCAATGACCTGTACTTCCGGTGACCCATGGTTAGCATAAGCTTGCTCCTTAGGAATTAGCGGTACCCAATATTTGTTGCCGCTGGCGCGGTTGTCGTGCCTTCCTTGGGGTTCCTGAAAGGGCTCAACTTCTGGCATCTCCTCCCCCCCAGCTTGGCCCGAGAAATGAGCCATGGTATTCTTCCAGTGCGTACTCTTGACCCACCATGTGGGGCACATACGCCTCCGGGGTCGCCGCCCCAAGGGCCTCGCCATAGTGCCCCACGCGCCATGTGGTTCGGCTCGAAGCACCGTCTTGGAGGTGGTAGGGCGGCGTCCCACCCGGGCCATAGGCAGTGGTGCGCATCCCCTCGCTTACCAGAAATGGTGCTGGCGTGACCTGTCGCCCGGCGTTGGCGACCAAGCTGGTGTTGATGAGGCCTTGAGGTACGCCCGGGGTCGCGCGGGCACGGATGGGCCCACCAGATGACCTGCCCGGGGCCTGGGGTGGTAGTTGGACGCAAAAAGGAGGTGCTCCTGAGGCAGCGGCATCCAGGAGCTCGACGAAGCGTTCCAGCAGCACGTCGTGGCCACTTTCCTGCAGCCTGCACTGTAGCAGTTCTCGAGCCACCATGAGTGCGGCATTCATGTTCGCCTGTTATCGTCCGGTGTGCGGTGCTGTGGCCACGGCGTGGTTTGATGCCCTTGCTGCTGATCGTACCTAACGCAGGGTGAGGGCAGGCGGCGCTTGGCCACGTCGCCCTCGCCCCACAGCATTCTGTGGAGCGCGAGCTGCCTGGGGCACGAGGTTGAGGTCCCCTTGGGCAAGCGGCGCAACATGGGCGGGCCACGCCGCCCAGCGGTCGGCATTGGCCGTCGGGTCACCGGACATGGAGACGACGAAGCGATAGAGCGTAGGACGGCAGAAGAAAGATTCCAGCGCACCCCTACCTGGCGCGCCAAATGTCGGATATGGGGTTCCGGCAAAACCCTTAAGGTTCGAACACTGGGGTGCGTGCGAAGATCTTCCCCCTACCGATCCACGTCCGAACGCCTCGCTGAGAATCTAAGCTACCCGATGAACAACAAGAGGGATGCAGGGTTTATACTAGTTCGGGCCACCGTTGTGGTGTAATACCCTACTCTAGTTTGGGGTGTGGTGGATTGCCTTAGGGGCTGATGATGAACAATACAGAGGAAGAACAACCTCGCGAGGAGAGGTCTTCTTGTGCCGTTGTGGTGTGTACGAACTGAATCGCCCTCTCTCTCCACCCCTTTGCTATGGGGGTGGCTAGCCCTATATATAGAGGCCTTGGTCCTCTTCCCAAATATTGAGCAGGAAGGGATTCCACAATGGCGGGGTTTTGAAGGGGAACATATAGTACAACTTATCCTGACTAAAGTTGGTCTTCGGCTGCCAAAGGTACTAGCGATGACGCCGTCTTGGGCTCCATGATGACCTCCGTCCTGCCACTCTGCTGGTCTTGGTCTCGTTGCACTAAAATGGTAACCTTTTCTTGATGCCTCGATACTCCGCGCCTCTGCTTGCCCTCTTTGCACCAAAGAGGAAACAAGGACACTGCACAGGCCGCGCCCACCTGGCGCCCGCCTGGTCTTCGATCGTCATGGCTTGCGTCACGATCACCTTGCGAGGTACCCTTGCCTTGATCTCTCCGCCTCCTCGCGAGCTTTCCTGGTGAGGCTGCTCCTGAGGAAGCCTTCCGTCATCCGCCCCGCAAGGCTTGGCCCCTCGCGAGGGTCTTGAGCTTCGAGTAGACGAAGATGGGCCACATTGGGCCACCACTTGAGCCACACCGCAGGCAGGCAAGTCTTGGGACCCCCATTCCCAGAACGCCGACAGATGGATCCGGATCTCCTGCCAGATTTTGTACCGGCGCTCCGGCGTGAGCATTGCGTAGTAGGTGATCTTGTTCCTGACCATGGTGGAGCACCGGAGCTTGGACAGAGCGCCGGAGTGGGAGAGGGAGAAAGTGGATGGGCTCGGATTGGCAGTGCAGAGAGGCGGAGGTGGATGGGCTAGGTGAGGGAGTTACGGACTAAGGGGTCCTTAAGGCGCCGGCCTATCAATATGGGCCGGACTAGTGAAGCAGTACAACAAAGGGAGATTTAATCAAGGAAGCAGATTGCATCTCCTTCAGTCTGTCCTTACTTCCATGCCCATATACTTTCTCTGCTCTCTATCTATTCCTCAGGGTCTCCTCAAGCAGATGGAGAGAATTGAGAGGCAGTGCCTTTGGAGAGGAAATCCTTACACACCTCGTCAGTCTTTGGTAGCATGGGACTTGGAATGCAGACCTAAGAAGTTTGGTGGCCTTGGAGTTATTCATTTGGGTGTTCAGAATGAAGCTCTTTTGATCAAGCATATGTTCAAGTTTTTTAACAAAATGGATGTTCCTTGGGTTAGTATTATTTGGGACTCATATTATCAATCATCAGCTCCCCAAGTAACCCAACTTTGTGGTTCATTCTGGTGGCGTGATGTTCTGAAATTGTATGACAAGTTCTGCAAACTTGCAACCCCACAGGTGCATGCAGAAGACACGGTGGTTTTCTGGCTTGATCACTGGCAGCTGAACAACAGATCTATTGCTCTTCGGGGTCGTTTTCCAAGGCTCCATCTTTTTTCATTGATGATATGATCATTGTCAAGGACTTTTTTGGTTTCCAATCTGTGACTGACAGTTTCCATCTGCCTTTGTCTTCGAAAGCTTATTTGGAACTAGCTCAGCTTCAAGCTTTGTTGCAACCCATCAACCTGGACCCATAGTTAAAAGATACTTGGAAATGGACATCTAAAGGAGGGGATTTTCACTCCAAGATCTACTATGAGTTCACCTTCTCCCATTTGGTGATTGATCCCATTTTCAAGTGGATATGGAAATGTTACCGCACTCTCAAGATTAAGGTTTTCGGATGGCTTTTATTGACGGATCGTCTTAACACAAGGGACATGATGCAAAGGAGACATTGGCATGTCCAGGATGATACTTGTGTGCTTTGTCAATTTTCCATTCATGAAGACAGGGTCCACCTCTTCTTCTCCTGCAATTTCAATCAAAGAGTTTGGAACTATCTTGGGATTTCTTGGCAGGCCTTACCTAACCAGACCACTTACATGATGGCATTGGCGTCTAGTAAGGAGTTTAATCAGCCCTTCTTCACTGAGGTGGTTTTTTCTGCAGCTTGGAACATCTGGATACAGAGGAATGGGAATGTCGGAGTAATGGGCCACGGGTAGGCTAACCCGAGCCCCTGAACCTTTCAAAACATCAGGGCAGACTGCGCCCCTCAAGACTCCGCGATAAGGAGCCGCCTTCTGGGAGTCGGCGGCAAGGCCGCCGACTGTCCATCACGGCCGAGTCCCAGGGACGACTTCCAGATAAGCCGACTCCTATTGGCGGCTTCCAGAGAAGCCGACTATGGGGAGTCGGCCCGTGACTCCAACCACCTCCTGCCTTCGCCACGATGGACGGGACGGGGTACGGTCACCGTGTGGCCCATCCCCCTCCCGCTTACGAAAGGCCGTCATGGCTACAGTACGTCGTATCGATGGAGATGTCCATCCGGCGCGGCACTGTTGCCATGCCTGCTCTGACCTCAGCCCCCGTGTGCGGTGCACTGTGCCCATGACGGCCTGCCTGTACGGCCTAGAGACGGCGGGTCCCACCCGTCAGTGGGGGTACAGGAGACGGCAAGAGCGCCACAAGACGGACCAGTTGGGAGTCGGCCCCCGGGAGTTGGCCAGCCCCTCCCACGGGCCCCACACGCCATTAACCAGACAAGACGGGGAATGGCAACAGTGATCGTCCGTCAGGCGGCGGCACTGTTGCCACGACCCCATGACCAAGACAGCGTCATTAGAAGCACGGCTACAGTACAGGGCCCGTCGGAGGGGCCCGCCAGTCGGCAGGCCCCAGCACTCGGCGGAGAAGACGGCGGCCTAAGAGACAGACGGCTGGGACCCACACCCAGCCGGATTACCATTGTATCCCTGGGGGGCGGGCCTATATAAGCCCCCCGGGGCACCCATGCAAGGGGGATCAGTTCTTTAGCACTAGACCAGATCATATAGGAAGGAGGGAGCTAGCCTTGCCTTCTCCTACCTCCAGGAAACAGCTCAAGGAGCAACCTTGTACTCACTTTGCCATAGTGATCATCCGGAGACCCCGCAGAGCAGCAGTAGGGGTGTTATGTCCATGGAGAGCCCTGAAGCTGGGTAAGATTCGCTGGCGTGCATGCCTTCACCTCATCCCATTTCCAGGCACCGGCGACGTTCTACTCGCCCCCACCATGATAAGCCATCCTTTGGCATATGTCGCACCCAACCCCCGACATTTGGTGCCCACCGTGGGGCCTGGTGCACCGTCGTCCGGAGACGCGCTCTGGACGGGAACCCTCTTCCTCCCTAGCGAGCGTAGCCAGCCCAGCACGCCCGATGGCGCTTGCCCCGATGCACTGCAAAGCGTCGACGACGCCTGCGCAGCGAGCTGCCTTGTCGATCTTCTTGGCGAGGCTCGCATCGCCGATGAGCCCGCATCCGATGCGGGCGCAGGCTGCCCCGAGAGCCGCCTAGTCAGCCTCCTCGACCAACTCCACATCTCCGGCGAGCCTACCATGGACTTGGAGTCGGTCGGCTCCACCGACCCGATGCTTGTCGATTCCGACACAGCGTCACTCGACGCCTTCCCCTCCGACGTGATCGTCTTCGACGATCCTCTCCCATGAGCCGACAGCGGCGGCAGCACCGTCACCGAAGTGTTCGTCATCAGCCATGGCGCCGCCTCTGACAAGAACGCCTGCGACGCCCTACAGGCCACTTTGCATGATCTGTCCGCCCCCATCCCGGCGGATGCTGATGCCGAAGCGCTGGACGCATGCCGCCTTGCCCTCCTTGCGAAGGGCCAGAAGATTGCCACCATGAGACGCCTCACAGAGGCCCACAAGCGTGAAGTCGACCGCGCCGCCTTCGGCATGCCGCCTCCAGAAGGGCCAAGCCGAGTCGGCGTCATCAAGAAACGCGGCGCGGCCATCGCCAGCATGCTAGGAGCGGACCGCCCGGTCTACGCCACGCCCCTCGAGAACCTACGTGCCGCCCAGTCGATCATTGATGAACTAAACGGACTGGGGGCCGGTGAGCTCCCCAACATGACCAGACGCATCCAGCAGCTGATTGATGTGGCCGAAACCCGGCATGAAGCCGACGTCCGAGCTGGAAGCCCCCCTCGCCGAGAGCACGGCGCGACATCGCGTACGCCGACTGCGGGTGGCGCCCGTACAAGACAAGAGAAGGAGCCGACTGCTAGCCGCAGCCGGACTCGTATTACCATTGATCATGACGCTGAAGGCCGCCCCCGAGGAGTGGAGCAACGAGGCGACCTGCCGCCTCCTCCGCCTCGCGGGGAAAGATATCCTACCCCGCCACATGTCGAGCATCCGACTCTTAGCAGCCGACTTGGTCGCCGCGAAGGAGTCGGCGAGAATTATGCCCGCCATCGGATCAAGCGCCTAGCGTGATCCCTGGCCCTGGAAGAAGAAGATGATGTCGGCCCGCCGTGTTTTGGCCCCCGCATCCGCGACAAGCCCTTTCCCAAAGGGTTCTCGCTCCCAAGAGACACGCCCAAGTACAACGGCTCCGTGAAGCCGGAAGACTGGTTGATCGACTACTCCACCACCGTTCGCATAGAGAATGGCAATCGACGCGTTGCTGTGAAATATGTCCCCCTGATGCTCCAAGGCACGGCGCGCACCTGGCTCAATAGCCTCAAGCCTTACAGCATCAACAGCTGGCTAGACTTCATCGAAGCCTTCATACGCAACTTCACCAGCACATACAAGCGGGCTCCCAAGCTCCGACAGCTCTCCTTGTGCGTACAAGGGCCCAGCGAATCGACCCGCGACTACCTCACGCGTTGGGCCGAGCTCCGCAACTCCTGCGAAGGAGTGCACGAGGTCCAGGCCATAGAGTACTTCACCGCCGGGTGCCGCGAAGGCACTCTCCTCAAGCACCGACTCCTCTGCGACGAGCCGGTAACCCTTGATGAGCTACTGGTCATCGCGGACAAGTATGCCACGGCCGACTCCTCAATGAAGACCGAGCTCCGGGTAAACGCCTCTGGAAAAGTGTTGGCGCCAGCTCCCAAGATGCCGGCTGGAGAATCAAGCCGGCGCCCGTATCAAAGCGATCACAAGTGCAAAGCCCCCCAGCCGGCTTCCAGCAGTCGGCAGGTGGCCACGATCGAAGAAGAGCAGCCTGAGGGACTGCCGGCTCTGAAGAATCAGAAGGGCGGTAGGCCGGCTTGGCAGCCGGCTTTCTGCTACGAGCAGACTCTAGATGGCCCCTGCAAGTTCCACAGCGGCGCGAAGCCGTCGAACCACACCACCCGGAAATGCCACTGGCTAACCTGAATCGCCAAGGGAGACGGCCTCCTGCCTCCTCCGCGTGCTGGGCCGCCGCCTCCACTGCCACCCCAGCAGCCGGCTGTCAGGCCAGTCGGCGCAATACAAGACGAGTACCCAGAAGAGCACGGAGCCTACGTGGTCTTCACCAGTGTGGCTGACGATCGACGCAGCAGGCGGTAGCAGCAGCAAGAGGTGAATGCAGTAGCATCAAGTACTCCAGAGTTCATGCACTGGTCCGAGAAGCCTATCAGTTGGAGCAGAGCTGATCATCCAGAGGTAATGCCGAGTCCGGGCTCCTACGCCCTGGTCTTAGGTGCCACCTTTGCCACAGATAGGCAGGCCGCTCGCTTCTCGCGAGTGCTGATAGACGGAGGCGGTAGCATCAACATACTGTACAAGGATACCATGGAGAAGTTAAGAATCAAGCAAAGACAGCTTCAGAGCAGCCAGATGGTGTTCCACGGCATTGTTCCTGGCCTTTCCTGCTCACCAATCGGCAAGATCCTGATAGACGTCCTCTTTGGAGACAAAGATCATTTCCGCCGAGAGCCAGTTTGGTTTGAAGTGGTGGACCTCGAAAGCCCATACCATGCGTTGCTTGGCCGACCTGCTTTGGCCAAGTTCATGGCGGTCCCCCACTACGCCTACCTCAAGATGAGGATGCCGAGTTCCAAGGGGATTCTGACCATAGCCGGCGACTACAGAAAGTCGTCCGCTTGCGCGGCCGAAAGCAGTCGGCTAGCCGAGTCCCTGGTGATCGCAGCCGAGAGGCGGCTTCTTGACCGGGTTGTGGCAATGGCCGGCAAGCAGCCCGAGATGTCGCCCAACCTCAAGGAGTCAGAAGCTGAAGGTTCGTTCAAGCCGGCCAAAGAAACGAAGAAGATACGCTTGGACCCGGAGCACCCAGAGAGGTATGCTATCATAGGTGCAAACCTTGACAGCAAATAGGAAGGCGAGCTCGTCGATTTCCTCCGTGAGAATTGAGACATCTTCGCATGGTCCCCTAAAGACATGACAGGTGTACCGACGGAATTCGCCGAGCACAACTTACATGTCCGATCTGATGTGAAGCCCGTCAGGCAGCCCTTGCGCCGCCTGTCAGAAGAGAAGAGAAGAGTTGTTGGAGAAGAGATAGCCCGGCTCCTAGCAGCCGGCTTCATCATGGAAGTATTTTTCCAGAGTGATTAGCAAACCCGGTCCTGGTGCTGAAGAAGAACAAGCAGTGGCGGATGTGTATTGACTACACGAGCCTCAACAAAACTTGCCCCAAGGACCCATTCGCTCTGCCGAGAATTGATCAGGTGATAGACTCCACAGCCGGATGCGAGCTGTTGAGCTTCTTAGATGCATATTCAGGACATCACCAGATCAAGCTGAACCCGGCTGACAGACTGAAGACCGCCTTCATCATGCCGTTTGGAGCCTTCTGCTACCTGACCATGACGTTCGGCTTGAGGAATGCCGGCGCCACCTTTCAGCGTTGCATGCAGAAGTGCCTCCTCAAGCAACTCGGCAGAAACGCCCACGTCTACGTGGACAATCTGGTGGTGAATACGGAAAAGCGTGGAACATTGCTGGAAGACCTCAAGGAAACCTTTGAGAACCTGTGCCGATTCCAGATCAAGCTCAACCCTGAGAAGTGCGTCTTCGGAGTACCAGCCGGCCAGCTCCTTGGCTTCCTTGTCTCTGAGCGCGGCATGGAGTGCAACCCTGTAAAGATCAAGGCCATCGAGAGGATGGAGGTACCCAGCCGACTGCTAGATGTGCAAAAGTTCACCAGCTGCTTGGCGTCCATCAGCCGATTCATCAGTCGGCTGGGCGAGAAGGCTCTCCCTTTATACCAGATCATGAAGAAGACAACCTTTTTCGAGTGGAACCCCAAGGCGGATGAAGCTTTTCTCCAATTGAAGAAAATGTTGACTACTCCCCCTGTGCTGGCGGCCCCGACTCCCAAAGAGCCCATGCTCTTGTACATTGCCGCCACCAGCCGGGTAGTCAGCACAGTCATTGTAGTTGAACGCAAGGAGGAAGGCAAGGCGCTACCTGTCCAGAGACCGGTATATTACCTGAGCGAAGTACTGTCGACCTCCAAGCAGAACTACCCCCACTACCAGAAGATGTGCTACGGCGTGCACTTTGCCGCCAAGAAGTTGAAGCCTTACTTTCAGGAGCATCCAATCACTGTGGTTTGTACAGCCCCACTAGCTGAGATCATCAGAAGCCGAGATGCTTCTGGCCGAGTGGCCAAATGGGCCATTGAGCTGGCTCCCTACACCATCTACTACCAGCCCCGCACCGCCATCAAGTCGCAAGCACTGGCCGACTTCCTCGTCGACTGGGCCGAGACCCAGTACCTGCCACGAGCGCCCGACTCCACCCATTGGCGGATGCATTTCGACAGCTCCAAGATGCGCACTGGCTTGGGAGCCGGCATTGTCCTAACTTCCCCCAAAGGCGACAAGCTTAGATATGCGCTGCATATCCATTTCGCCGCCTCCAATAATGTCGCTGAATACGAGGCGCTCATTCACGGGCTCCGGCTTGCCAAAGAACTTGGCATTCGCCGGATCCTGTGTTATGGCGACTCTGAATTGGTGGTCCAGCAGTCATCTAGCGACTGGGACGCCAAGGATGCAAACATGGCGAGCTACCGTTTCCTTGTACAGCAACTCAGTGGATATTTTGAGGGGTGTGAGTTCCTTCATGTGCCAAGAAATGACAATGACCAAACAGACACCCTGGCACGAATCAGCTCCACCCGCCAAGCAATACCATCTGGCGTCGCCCTTCGGCGCCTCCTCAAGCCGTCTATCAAGCCTTCACCAGAATCAGACTCCATCTTTGTGCCGGCTCCCCCCGAAGAAGTCGGATCTGACTCAAGAGCCCCAGCAGGCGGCACGAGAATTCTTGCAAATGACTCCAAGAACGCCGCAGTTGAAGCCGGCCCGGGGACTTCAGAACCCGGCCCGGGGACTGCGGCGACCAGTCCGAAGACTCTAGATCTTGGCCCGGGGACTGCACCAGTCGGCCCAGGGACTTCATCAATCCAGCAAGCGGACGCGGACTCCAGCCCACCGCCTCCCAGCCCAGCCGCCCTCGTCCAAGTCGCAGTACTGACGGTTGAAGAAATATCAGCACCCTCATGGGCCCAGCCCATCCTCAAGTTCCTAGTGAGCAAAGAGCTGCCAACTAATGAAATCCTGGCTCAGCAAGTACAACGCCGAGCGGCAGCTTACACCATAGTCAACAGAGAGTTGGTCAGGAGCAGCGTCACTGGTGTCTACCAGCGTTGCGTCAAGCCAGAGCAAGGCCAAGCAATTCTCAAAGACATCCATCAAGGCGAGTGCGGCCACCATGCGGCTTCAAGAGCACTCGTCGCCAAAGCCTTTCGACATGGTTTCTTCTGGACAACCGCCTTAGAAGAGGCCAAAGAATTGGTCCAAAAGTGCAAAGGGTGCCAGAAGTTCCGCTCCAAGCCACATCAGCCGGCTTCCGCACTCAAGACTATCCCCATTGCCTGGCCCTTTGCGGTTTGGGGCCTGGAAGTGGTGGGACCATTCAAAACAGCACGAGGCGGCCTAACTCACTTACTTGTCGCGGTGGACAAGTTCACCAAGTGGATACAAGTAAAGCCCATCAAGAAGTTGAATGGTCCGACTGCAGTGACTTTCATCACCGACATCACGACTCGGTATGGCATACCACACAGCATCATCACTGACAATGGCACAAAATTTCACCAAAGGTGCCTTGTCTAGTTTCTGCACGATACAGGGCATCCGACTAGACTTAGTGTTCGTTGCCCATCCACAGTCAAACGGCCAGGTAGAGCGAGCAAACGGCCTCATCCTATCTGGCATCAAGTCTTGACTGGTCGAACTACTGGAGCGTTCGGCCGGCTGTTGGCTTGACGAGTTGCCAGCCGTCCTCTAGAGTCTGCACACGACTCCAAACAAGTCAATCGGCTTCACACCTTTCTTCCTCGTCTACGGTGCTGAAGCCGTCATCCCGACGGACATAGAGTTCGACTCCCTGCGAGTCACCATGTACACCGAGGAGGAAGCAGAAGAAGCATGTCAAGATGGTGTCGATCTGCTGGAAGAGGGCCGGCTGTTGGCACTCAGCCGGTCCAACATCTACCAGCAGAGCCTGCACCGATCCTACAACAGGAAGGTCAGGCCGAGATCTTTCCAAGAGGGCAACCTTGTGCTCCGACTGATCCAGCGAACAGCCGGCCAGCACAAGCTGTCGGCACCTTGGGAAGGCCCCTTCATTATCAGCAAAGTGCTGGGCAACGACTCCTACTACCTGATCGATGCTCAGAAGCCCCGAGCACGCAAGAGGGACGACTCCGGCAAAGAGACGGAACGCCCATGGAATGCAAATCTTCTCCGAAGATTTTAAAGTTGATGTAGTATGTATCACTCTACCCTTTGTATTAAAGTACCAAGACTTATGCTACGAGCTCGGGGACTGCCCTTTTTGTTATCTGTATGATAAGAATTATGCCTTCGAGTACACTACTCTTTGTTATGCCGCTTGGCACTGGGCTCGACTAGTCGGCCCAGGGACTCACCCCTCGCGCTATGAAATGCTTCCTGCAGTCGGAAAAGTAGTGTGTGGTGCCTAAGCCGTCTCCTGTCAGAAACCGCAGCTCGCAGAGCGACTGGTTGGTGGGCAGGAGTAAGGAAGAATGGGCGCCCACATGAAAAATGGCTAAGGACTCAAAGCATAACCATAGACTAAGCCGGCTTCCAGCCTCTCTTAGCAAAGCCGACTCTTGAGCAGTCGGCTTGCCGCTTTCTATCCAACTTGTTAAAAGACTCTAAAAAATGGCCAAGTACTTGCCTTCGCAAAGTAGCCAAGCATTTGATCCAGAGGCGGTCCGCAGAGCGGCCGTCCGAATGGCAAGGCGGCGACTAAGGGAAGGCGGCAATGGAAAAAGCCAAAAGAGCAATGAGCAAGGAAAGATAGAACTCGGATAAATATTTACATAACATAGGCCCTTGGCCGAATCTTCAAGCAGAAGTTCAAAATACACCCCGCGGGTGGAATTGTTCGAATTAACAAGTTCTTCAAAGACTACTAAAGCAGATAAAATGAAGGCAAGATGGCACCCTAGGAAGCGGCAGACGGGTTCGGAGGGTCGGAAGAGACGGCGGTGTCAGGCGCCAGGGCGGCCGGTTGAACGGTCTCGGCTTGATCATCTCCGGCGGCAGCAGGCTCGGTCGGGCGCGGCTCGTTGCTGGAGGCGCGGTCGAGCTGAGGCTGGTTGCCCACTCCGTCTTCTGGCGCCTCCGTCTCACCCCCGTCCTCCGCCTCGCCTTCCTCCTCGGCGCTGGAACCGATCACCTCCGCCGAGTCCTCGTCGTAATCCGGGTTCATCCCGAACCACTCCAGCGGCGCCTCCCTGCCGTCTTCAGCCCGATCAGGGACGAAGACGCTGGTGTCTGCGTAGTTGGCGATCGCCGCAGCACGCGCGACGAGGGCGTCTTCCACAGCTACTAGCTCCGCCTGGGCCTCTGACCGGAATGCGGCCAGCCGGTCCAGGTCCAGCCCTGGATACCACGTCTTGACGAATTCCAAGGCCCGGCGTGCTCCAGCCCAGGCCGAGGAACCCTTCCTAGCCTCAAGACGACTAGCCGAGACCTCCAGCCAGTCGGCAGTCCGACTGGGAGTGCGCAGTACCGGCCTGTCTAGCCACAGGGCAGCAATCGTCTGGGCGCCGGCACGTTGAAGCCGGTGCAGCATCCGATGGGCCGGCCGCAGACGAGCCTCGATGCTCAGAAGCTGCTCATCGAGGGTCTGGGGGGGCGTTGGCGGAAATCTCCGCACCATCTGCCCTCCGCGCCTCGTGATCAGCCTCGATGGCCTGAGTGGCCGCCTGCGAGTGGCCAGGGAAGAAGTCTGCCAAGACAAAAAAGAAGCAAGTCAAAAAATCAGGAGTCAGCCCGACCCATAGTCGGAGGCTCAAAGAAAGAAAGGAAACAAAGAAACTCACCGTCGACGATGTCCTCAATCTCATGGAAGCCGGAGGTCAGCTGTGCCTCCTTGTCGGTCCAGGAGGAGCGCTCGCTTTCGAACACGGCCAGGAGAGCAGTCTATCTCTTCTCTGCCTCGTCCTGCGCCTTCTTGAGCAGCTCCCTTTGCTCCGCCAGCTACGCGGCCAGCAGGTCGCGCTCCGCGGCGAGTTTGCTGCACTCCTCCCCCTTGGCACGCAAGGCGGTGTTGGCCTCGCCCAGCTGCTGCTGAAGAGTGGCGTTGGCCTCTGAAGAAGAAAAAGGAAAAGACATTAAGTCATCAATAAAGAAGGTCGTCGGGAAGATTCGGCCCAACTGCTCAGCAGTCGGCCCGAATCTCGGGGACTACAGCCCGCGGGTGCGCCAGCGCGCCCCTGCAAAGAAGGAGGACTCACTCCGACTCTCCGACAAGTCGGCAGTCCGCCTGCCTAGCTCCTCGACATTACGGTTGAAGGCAGTGACACGGAGTTTGTGATACTCATGTGATAAGAATTTTAAACAAAGATAAGTATTAGAACTCGCCAGAAGGAGTTCTGAGCCGCCTGCTCAGCAGCCGGCCCGAAACTCGGGGACTACACCCAGTGGGTGCGCTGGCGCGCCCCCACAGAGAAGAACAAGGAAAAACAAACTCAAAAATGAAAGCATACCCAGACGGCTGCTCGCAATGCCAGATGCGCCTTGGTGCAGGTCTGGATGGCGTCGCCCTCGGCTCCAGTTTCGCCTGAACATCCAGAAGCGCCTGGTTCAGCGGGCCCGTGCCGCCTCCTCGCACCCACCCAACGGGCGCGGCACTCATCGCCTCGGCGTCTCGGATGGCCGAGCTGGCGGCGCCGGTCTCCAGGGGGCGTGGCGCCAAAGTCGCCTTCTCAAGGCAGTGGCGCGCTGGCGAGGCGACTTGGAGGAGCAGCCTTGCCACGGACTCGTCCTCAGTCGGCGGCACCCGCGGGCCTACCGGCTGTTTACCCTGCACACTCCCGGATGGCGGCGGAGGTGGCGGTGGTGGCATGACCGTGTCCGACATGGAGGCCTTGCCACTTTCCCTCTCCATGATGGAGTTCTCACCACCGGCTTCCCCAGTCTGCCCCGTGAACTCCGGGGGCGGCAGTGCGGAATTCAGCGGGATGACGAGCAATGCCGATTGGCGGTGCGCGGCCTCCTCAGCTTGCCGCCTTGCTGCAATGGCGGCTTCGGCCTCATCCATCTTCCTCTGGGCGGAGGCCGCCGCCTTATCGGCCTCCGCCTTCTCCAGGCGGGCGGCCTCGTCCTCGTTGCGCTTCTCCCGCGCATTGTGCTCCGTCGCCTCCCGGAGGTCGGCGGCGGGGTCAATCCGCCGAGTAGTGGCGGACGTCTCTGCCGACCCCATGACGGAGGCAGCGGCGACCCTCTCAAAGGTGAGGGGCGCCCTGAAGCGAGGAAGGCATATAAAAGATTTGGACAAGATTCACCAGTAAAAAACGAGACAAAAGGCGGAAGCACTTACGCGGAGACCAGTGGCGGCTTCTTCACTTCCTTACGGAAGCGGTTGGCCTTCGCGATCGCCTCCTCCCGCTTGGTCGCGGCGGCCGCCCCCTTGAACTTCTTCGATCGGCCGCCAAGCAAGATCGGCCCTGCCCGACGCCTCTTCGCGCCGCCTTGACCATCCAAGCCGGCGGAGGAACGGGGCGGGGCGACTTCCCCCTCAGCGTCATCATCAGGCCAGTAGGCAAAGGTGGCCGAGGGCCTGAAGCCTCCTCCTCTTCCTCCTCCTCCTCCTTCGGCGTCGGCCTTCATCGCCGCGGCCCCCAAGTCAGGGTCGTCGACGTCGCTCTCTGCTCGGTCGGGGACGAACTGATGGGCCGGGCCCGCGGTGCCGGCTGAAGGCTGGATGAGGGGATTCTGACTCAAGAAAAACCAAGAGGATCAGAAGTCGGATTCGGCTGCAAAAGAAGACAGAACAAAAAGAGAGACGACTTACAGCAGGTGGGGGGTTGGCGCGTGAGTACGGCTCCTTGCCGAACCGCCAATCCGCCGCGAGATTGCAGTTCACAATGTAATTCACCGTGTCCGCCACCTCCGCGTGGGACATGTCCTTGGAGCACAACCGACTCGGGTCCCGGTGGCCGCTCATCTGACAGATCAGATGAGGTCGGCCTTGGAGCGGGAGGGCTCGGTGCGCCACGAAGGCGGCCAGCAGGTTGGCCCCGGTCAAACCCTTCGACTGCGTCAGCACTCGGAGTCGCGCGACGGCGGCGTTGCCAGTGGGAGTTAGCGTCTTGACCCGGTGGGACCAGCTGGGGAGCCTCCCGGCCGGTGCGCCGGCTTGGTAAGGTGGCAGATTGACCCAGTCGCCGTCTGGGGCGACATTCTTCACATAAAAATAAGACCGTTGCCACATCTTCACCGACTTAATCAGCGGGATGGTGGGAAACGGGTTGTCGGCCACCGATCTATGCATCACGATGAAGGCACCACACTGGGCCGGCACGCCGGCGACGTGCGTGCCGAGCTTGGACTGAAAGAACTCCCCCCACAGCTCGATGGTGGGGAGAACGCCGAGGAAGCTTTCGCACAAGGTGGCGAAGGCGGCCAGTAGCACCACCGTGTTCGGGGTAAGGTGGTGCGGCTGGAGCCCGTGAAACTCCAAGAAGGAGCGGAAGAAACTACTCGCCGGCATCCCCAAGCCGCGCATGAGGTGCGAGCGGAATACGACCCGCTCGCCCTCTTCCGGCGCCGGCGATACTTCCCTCTCCGACGCGGCGCGGGCTCGCACTAGGTCCACGCTTGGGAGGCGACGCGTCTTGTGGAGGAACTCAATGTGGTCGTCGTCCACCTCGGAGCCGTCCCACACGCCGGAGCGCACGGCAGGAGGTGCGGCAGCGGAGGAAGAGCTCATCACTGCGGGCGTGGCGTGGTTAGGCGCGGCGGCGGTGAGAGGAAGAAAAAACAAGAGGAAAGCAAGGGGAGTAGGGGGAATGGGCGCGCGTGCTCCGCTGCCCCCCTCCTCCTGCCTACTTATAGGCTCGTGGGCTGAGAAGCCGATAGGGCGGATGTGGGATTAACTGTGCACAGGACCCACGCCCCCCATGATTTACCACACGAAGTAACTGCGCGCAGTTACGACGTGGGAATCCCAACCGTCCGCCCGGCCGCAGCAGATCCATTCGCGTGCCGAGTCGCGGTAGTGGTGGGCCCCGCCTGAGGCCCTGTCCCGTCGCGCGCGTGGGTGGGCCGACTGACCCTGCCACGTGGTGCCACGCGACGGATCCGCAACGGGCGGCCGCCCGGAAGCTTATCAGGCATGCTGCCTGGATCCAGCTACGACCTTCAAACTCTTTAAGGGGCAAGACGGCCTTCTGCGAGTCCGGCTCCAGCTAGTCGGCCTAGAGGAAGACGGCGAGCAAGGTCCAGATTCCACCACCAGAAGGAAGAAAATGTTGAGACTCCTCGATATGTCACCCTTGGCGCCTCACCAGCTTCGGGGACTACTGTCGGAGTAATGGGCCACGGGTAGGCTAACCCGAGCCCCTGAACCTTTCAAAACATTAGGGCAGACTGCGCCCCTCAAGACTCCGCGATAAGGAGCCGCCTTCTGGGAGTCGGCGGCAAGGCCGCCGACTGTCCCTCACGGCCGAGTCCCAGGGACGACTTCGAGATAAGCCGACTCCTATTGGCGGCTTCCAGAGAAGCCGGCTATGGGGAGTCGGCCCGCGACTCCGACCACCTCCTGCCTTCGCCACGATGGACGGGACGGGGTACAGTCACAGCGTGACCCATCCCCCTCCCGCTTACGAAAGGCCAGCATGGCTACAGTGCACCATATCGATAGAGATCTCCATCCGGCGTGGCACTGTTGCCATGCCTGCTCTGACCTCAGCCCCCGTGGGCGGCGCACTGTGCCCACGACGGCCTGCCTGTACGGCCCAGAGATGGCGGGTCCCACCCGTCAGTGGGGTATAGAAGACGGCAAGAGCGCCACAAGACGGACCAGTTGGGAGTCGGCCCGGGAGTCGGCTAGCCCCTCCCACAGGCCCCACACGCCATTAACCAGACAAGACGGGGAATGGCAACAGTGATCGTCCATCAGGCGGCGGCACTGTTGCCACGGCCCCATGACCAAGCCTGTGTCATTAGAAGCACGGCTACAGTACCGGGCCCGTCGGCGGGCCCCAGCAGTCGGCGGAGAAGACGGCGGCCTAAGAGACAGAAGGCTGGGACCCACACCCAGCCGGATTACCATTGTATCCCTGGGGGTGGGCCTATATAAGCCCCCCGGGGCACCCATGCAAGGGGGGTCACTTATTTAGCACTAGACCAGATCATATAGGAAGGAGGGAGCTAGCCCTGCCTTCTCCTACCTCCAGGAAACAGCTCAAGGAGCAACCTTGTACTCACTTTGCCATAGTGATCATGCGGAGACCCCGTAGAGCAGCAGTAGGGGTGTTATCTCGACAAAGATCCCTGAAGCTGGGTAAGATTCGCCGGCGTGCATGCCTTCGCCTCATCCCGTTTCCAGGCACCGGCGACGTTCTACTCGCCCCCACCATGATAAGCCATCCTTTGGCATATGTCACACCCAACCCCCGATAGGGAAGATTTTCAGGAATGAGACACCTAATTTCAGATCATGGAGGAGAAATTTTGTGCATGACCTCTCTCTCTCTTAGCTCATAGGATTAAATGTAAATATAGAGATAGCTTGTTAGCTTGGATAGCCTCTCTCCCCTAACTCCGCATTGTAAGTATTTATTTACTTCCTTCCTTTTGTACAGTGGACTACTTTATGTTTTTGAGGAATAAAGAGTTGTGAGGCTGTTGCCTTACAGTACATAGTAAAAAACAACGGGAGATTTACGAAGTTGTGGTGTGCCCTCCAAGTCAAGGATAGGCAGGATTTCTTTATTTCTTATTGTAATTTATCTCCGGTAATCCTAACCCTATCGGTGCCTATATAAACCGAGGGTTGTAGTCTTTAGGAGGGACATTCATTACCTCATCGCCTTAGGGTTTAGCTCATCTTGAACTCGAGGTAGACCTACTCTGTAAACCATACTATACATCCAATATAATAAAGCAGGGTGTAGGGTATTACCTCTTCGAGAGGGCCCAAACCTGGGTAAACACTGTGTTTGCCGTCCCTTGTTCCCCATCGATCCTAGATCCACAACTCGGGACCCCCTACCCCGAGCTCCGCCGGTTTTGAGACCGACATTGGTGCTTTCATTGAGAGTTCCGTTGTTGGATTGCAAGAAGAATTGATGGCTCAACCGGTCGTTGGAGACCACGCCCACGCCATGGACTTCCTCGCCCCGGGTCATCTCCTCATCTTCGGCGGCATCTTAGTGCGCACCGATCCCACTGGTCGCCTCAACCACATCGAAGGCTTCACCCCCCATAGAGGAATTCACAGGTTCAGGGGCATCGACCCCGGGACCAGCAAACTCACAAGAATTAGGTATCTCTCAGAGTCCAACCTTGAAGCCCGACTCTGATAGACCTCCCACGAGATCTCATGCCGAGTTGCTGGAGTGTCCGGCACCCCCATGTGCCCAGCCGGTAGACCACTTGGTAAGTCTATTCCACGCAATGGGAATTTTCATTATCAGGCCCGCGGCCTATGATCAGATCGGGCATAAACCCGACGACCGAGAAATCAGCACCCCTCCGGTCATGCACCTTGTCGCCACCATTGAAGAGGCCCGGGAGGGGCCTTAGCCTTACAAGCTATAAACAGTGTACACTCGAGTCTCCAGTTTGGAGTCAGACACCAACCCAGATGTACGTCTGGACTTGATCACCAATGCAAGATCTCGCCTTGAGCCGATCCAGCCGGATACCAGTCCGGATTCGAGCCCGACATGATCAGAACCGGACACGACTCAACCACCCATTAAGGATAGTCCGGGCCTGCTACAGGAAGGAATTCTCGAATTTTTTACTCCCGCCCCCCACACTGAATATTCCCTGGATTCGGGAAACCCGAACATATGGTACCTCATGTATGTCAAACAGCTGCCAAACAAGACAGTCCATCATTATTGGGCTAGCTTTCTCCTGGTGAAGAACATGATGGCGCCTTGCTGTGACAAAGAGATAAATAAAGCCTTCCAGTTCAACTGCAAGGACGAGGGCCTCTTAAACGCCCTCACATATCACCGAATTCAAAGCTTCACTGAACTACCAGATATGGTACGCAAGTATTGCGCCATGGAGAACACGTGGAGGGTGCAACAGATGAACATGGGGCCGCCGCCCGCCGCACAGCACGGGAAGCCTCGTATCAAACGAGCATACACACATCAATCACTAGAGCATGAGCCCAACGAAAAGAAAACCAAGCGAAGATCAGTGCTGGACAAGTGGCTGGATAAACCATGCCCAATACACTCGGTCCTGCTAGACGCAAACCCAACCAACAGAATTTGAGCCTGTTGGGTGGTGAGACAAGTAGCCAAACATGGCGAGTCAATCTTGGGCCTTACACCTCCAGATAAATAGTTCGCAGCTCCACCACAGGAGCACAATGTCCTTATGGTCTATTTGACGTTTGCCTCGAACAATAAAAGGAAAAAAGTCTCTTTGAGAGCTCAGCCAGATATATCAAGTAACGGCCGCACAGCCATGGGCAACCACTCCTATCACCTTCGACGAGAAGGACGAACCAAGCCCCCGTACCAGCCACGCACTAGCCGCACTGGTCCTCGACCCCATCATCGATAGTTTCTGGCTAACTAAAGTGCTCATGGATGAAGGCAGCAGACTCAACCTCATTTATGAGGATACTCTCGACAAGATACAATTCAACAGGTCTTGCATCGAGCACAGTCATACCACATTCCAAGGTATAATCCCCGGTAGGGAGGCACACTGCTCGGGACGCGTCACCCTGGACGTTGTGCTCGACACACCCGGTAACTACATATCCGAGCCCTTGCTATTTCACATTGTGCCCTTCCGTAGCGGGTACCATGCCCTTCTAGGACGTGAGGCATTCTCAAGATTTCACGCCATACCACAATATGGGTATATGAAACTCAAAATGCCTGGGCCCAACGGGCTAATCTCACTAAAAAGCGACCCGAGCAAATCTCTGCAAGCCGAAAACAAGATGTCAACCCTCGCCCTAAAGGCACTATCTAAAGCCCTCACGGCCGAAGAATTGACAGCACTACGCACTATAATCGACAAGGACAATGTGGTTCTTAGTAAAAGACAAAAATCCACACCATTCAAGCCAGCAGATGAAATAGTAAAATTTCAAGTGCACCCAACAGATCCCAATAAAACGACATCCATAGGAGCCCAACTGGACCCCGCAATCGACGAGGCGCTCAGGACATTTCCGCGTGAAAACTGGGAAATATTCTCCTCGCACCCCTCAGATATGCCAGGAATCCCACACAGGCTAGATGAGCATAACCTCAACATTTTAAAAGGCTTCAAGCCAGCGAAACAGACTCTGCGCCGATTTTCCGAACCCAAATGGCAATCCATGGGCGAAGAGCTCGCAAAACTACTGGAGGCCAGTCATCCGCGAAATCAAGCACCCCGAGTGGTTAGCAAATCTGGTTATGGTACCCAAGAAGGGTAAGTCCTGGCGGCTCTGTGTCAACTTTAAAGACCTTAACAAGGCCTACCCTAAGGATCCTTCCCCCTCCCAAGAATAGACCAGATCATCGATGCCACTGCCAGACACGGCTTTCTATGCTTCCTTGACGCATACTCCGGATACCACCAGATTAAGATGAAGGAGTCTAACCAGGAAGCAACCGCATTCATCAACCCTTACGGGCCTTTCTGCTTCAACACCATGTCGTTCGGACTAAAAAACGCAGGAGCCACATACCAGCGCATGATTAAAACATGCCTTGAAAACCAAATTGGCCGAATAGTCGAGGCATACATGGACTATGTGGTTATCAAAACCAAACACATAGACCAACTGGTAGACGACCTACGACAAACATTTGACAACCTGCGGGCTTACGACATACGGCTCAACCCGGAGAAATGCGTCTTCAGGGTCCCTGCCGGAAAGCTACTCAGATTCATCGTTTCCCATCGAGGAATCGTGGCCAATCCAGCCAAAATTAGAGCATTGAATCATCTTGCAATCCCAACAAAGATCAAGCATGCCCAGAAGCTAGCAGGATGCATGGCAGCCTTGAGCCGCTTCATGTCTCGCCTCGGAGAAAAGGCATTGCCACTCTACAAGCTGCTCAAAAAGACCGAGAACTTCCAGTGGGCAGATGAAGCAATTGCGACACTCGAGAAGATTAAAACAATTCTCGCCGGCAACCCTATCCTGGCAGCACCCAGCATCGGTGAACCCATGCTACTATACATCTCAGCCACCAATCAGGTGGTCAGCGTGGTGCTTGTCGTGGAGCGGGAGTCTGAGGGCCACAACTTCCAAGTCCAGAAGCCGGTCTATTATGTGTCGGACGTACTAACGCCATGCAAATCATAGTACCTGCACTATCAAAAGATAGCCTGCCCAATTTTTATGGCGTCCCAAAAGCTACGACACTACTTTCAAGAATGTTCGGTCATAGTGGCATCAGAGGTCCCCTTGAATGATATAATCAATAACAGGGACGCCACGGGCCATCGAGCTCCTCCCCTTCAAGATAACATACAAGCCACACCGAGCCATTAAATCTCAGGTGCTGACCAATTTCATAGCCGAATGGACCGAGGCTGAACTACCCCAGGAGTACAGTACATATTCACATTGGACAATGTATTTCGATGGCTCAAAGATGTTAACCAGACTGGGGGCTGGGGTCATCCTAATCTCCCCTACAGGCGATATTGTTCGGTATGTCCTCCAAATAATGTACACGGACTCCAACAACGTAGCTGAATATGAAGCACCACTGCATGTCCTTCGTATGGCCACATCAATGGGAGTGCAGCGCCTTGAGGTAAGGGAAGATTCAAACCTGGCTATCTCTCAAGTCAATGGTGAATTCGACGCCAAGGACCCCAAGATGGCGGCATACAGAAATGCGCTCCTCTGGATATCGGCCTGATTCGAGGGCCTAGAATTTTACCATGTCGCTAGAGAAAGCAATCAAGCAGCGGACGTCCTCGCCCGCATGGGCGCTAAGCGCGACCTGCTCCTCAAAAACACCTTCCTTGAGCGGCTCTTTAAACCCTTGATGGCGTGGCAGGACAACATCACTGGTGCACCATCCAATGAGCCTGCTCGCAATGTCTAAACCGAAAATAAACAGGACAATCATGTCATCGGCGGCTCCGCACTAGAGGAAACGCCTTCCGCCCATAAAGTCATGGCCGTAATTCCACCCTAGACGGAACCCTTGCTATCCTACCTCACACAACATCAGCTTCCGGAGGATCTGAAAGTGCAACTATCCCTGGGTGGTTTTGGTAATTATTAACAACATATAGCTCATTGAACTAATGCTATTTCAAGATGAATATTTCAGGAAAGTTCAATGATTGGCATGGCATGGATTAGGAATGTGCACCCCTCAAAATGCTAAGGACAAAGGATTGCTCAAGCTCTAAAGCTCAAGACTCTACATTTTACTTTTAGTAATCCAAGATCACATTGAGTCCATAGGAAAAGCCAATACTATTAAAAGGGGATGAGGTGTTGCTTAATGGCTTGCTTGCTCAAAGTGCTTAGTGATATGCTTCAAAAACCGTCAACCACTTTCTCATATCCACATATGTCCCAAACTAAAAGTCAAACTCGGCCCCACCGGTTTGATCTATCCGGCGCCACCGAGTTCATTTGACATAGCCACTGCCAGAAACCCTAGTCACTTCGGTCTCATCGATAGGGATTTCGTCTCACCGAGATGGGATTGCAAACTTTGTGTTTCACTTTGTAACGTTTCGGTCCAACCGAGATGAGCGATCGGTCCCACCGAGTTTGCAATGCAAACTCTCTGTTTCCCTTCATAATGTTTCAGTCTCACCGAGATGAGCGAATCGGTCCCACTGAGTTTGCCTGACCAACTCTGTGGTTAGCTTATTACCAAAGTTGGTCCCACCAAGTTTGTGTAATCGGTCTCACCGAGATTACGTTATGCCCTAACCCTAAAGAAATCGTTCCACCGAGTTGACATGTCGGTCCCACTGAAATGCCTAACAATCACATTATGAACTAAATCGGTCTGATCGAGTTTCATGATTCGGTCTAACCGAGTTTGGTAAATTGTGTGTAATGGTTAGATTTAGTGTGGAGGCTATATATACCCCTCCACCCTATCTTCATTCGTGGAGAAAGGCATCAGAACATACCTACACTTCCAGCATTCATTTTCTGAGTGAGAACCACCTACTCATGTGTTGAGGTCAAGATATTCCATTCCAACCACATAAATCTTGATCTTTATCCTTCCCTAAGTTGCTTTCCACTCAAATCATCTTTCCACCAAATCCAATCCTATGAGAGAGAGATGAGTGTTTGGGAGACTATCATTTGAAGCACAAGAGCAAGGAGTTCATCATCAACACACCATTTATTACCTTTTGGAGAGTGGTGTCTCCTAGATTGGTTAGGTGTCACTTGGGAGCCTCCATCAAGATTGTGGAGTTGAACCAAGGAGTTTGTACGGGCAAGGAGATCGCCTACTTCATGAAGATCTACCCTAGTGAGTCAAGTCCTTCATGGGCGATGGCCATGCTGGCATAGACAAGATTGCTTCTTCGTGGACCCTTCTGGGTGGATCCCTCCGTGGACTCGCGCAGCCATTACCCTTTGTGGGTTTAAGTCTCCATCAACGTGGATGTACGATAGCACCACCTATCGAAACCACGCTAAAAATCTTCGTGTCTACATTGCGTTTGCTCCCTCAAGCTCCTCCCTTTATCTTCATGTGCAATGTTTTACATTCCGCTGCTATACTCTTAGAATTGCATGTGTAGGTTGATTGCTTGACGAGTGTGAAGTTGCTAAAATCTGCCAAGACTTAAAATTGGAAAAGGCTAGATTTTTATTTGGTCAAGTAGTCTAATCCCCCCCCCCCCCCCTCTAGACATACTTTCGATCCAACAAGTGGTATCAGAGCTACGGTCTCCATTTGCCTTGATTTCCATAGCTTTTGGTGATCATAGCCTTGGTTTCACAACCTAGGAGAGTATGGCGTCTAGAGAGGGAAATTACCACCGTAGAGGTCCTTACTTTGATGGTACAAATTTTTCTAGTTGGAAGCATAAGATGAAAATGCATATTCTTGGAAATAACCCCGTCGTTTGGGCTATTGTGTGTATTGGCTTGCAAGGTGAGTTCTTCGATGGGAGAGAACCGAACCGTGAAGCTACCGCGAAAGAGTTGAAGATGCTGCAATACAACGCTCAAGCTTGTGATATTCTCTTCAACGGATTGTGCCCCGAAGAATTCAACAAAATCAGCCATCTTGAGAATGCAAAGGAAATTTGGGATACTTTGATTGATATGCATGAAGGTACTGACTCCATCAAGGAATCCAAATTGGATGTGATTCAAAGTCAGCTTGACAAGTTCAAAATGAAGGATGGTGAAGGTGTCGCTGAAATGTACTCTAGGCTTGCTCTCATCACAAATGAGATTGCCAGCTTAGGAAGTGAAGAGATGACTGATAGATTCATCATCAAGAAGATCCTAAGATCCTTGGATGGAAAATATGATATTGTGTGCACATTGATCCAAATGATGCCCAATTACATAGATCTCAAGCCAACGGAAGTCATTGGAAGAATTGTTGCTCATGAGATGTCACTAAAGGATACAGAAGAGCTTCACAACAAGTCAAGTGGTGCTTACAAAGCCTCATGTGATGCTCCTACATCATCAAGTGAGAAACAAACCTTCAATGAAGAATTGAGCCTAATGGTGAAGAACTTCAACAAGTTCTACAAGAGTAGAAGCAAGGAAAGAAGTTCCAAGTCAAGGTCCTACAATGACAAAAGATCTTCAAGTCGTGAACGTAATTGCTAAAATTGTGGAAGACCCGGACACTACTCCAATGAGTGTACGGCTCCCTACAAAAGAAGGGAAGATTCACCTAAAAGAAGAAGTAGAAGAGAAGAATCGACACCAAGAGCGAGAAGGAGTAGAGATGATCGTTATGAACGAAGAACCTCCCGGAGAAGCAAGGATTCGGAAAGGACGGACAAATCATCAAAGAGCTACACAAAATGAAGACATCAACCTCATGTTAGTGAATGGGTATCCGGCTCCGATTCTGACCATCACTCTGAAAGAAGTTATCACTCCGACTCCGAATATACTGAAGATGAAGGTGTTGCCGGTCTAGCACTTGTGTCAACCAAATCCTATGACATATTTGACTCACCAAATGAAGGAATTGGAAGATGCTTCATGGTTAAAGGCCCAAAGGTATCACACCCCGAGTATGTTGATTTCAATAGTGATGAAGATGACTTGCTAGGTGATGATGATTTACTTGTTGATAACTCTAGTTATGAAAACTATGATGAATTTGCTATTAATCATGCTAATCAAGATAAAACGAATGATGATGATAAGAAGGATATTGATCGTCTAACTAAAGAACTAAATACTCTTAAGTTAGCTCATGAAACTACCTTGAAAGATCATCGAGAACTTTTAAAGACTCGTGAGAAGCTACGCTTTGAAAATCTAAACCTAGAGCAAGAGAATGAGTTTTTAAAGGCAATCAATGATGATCTTCGCAAGAAAAGTTCTTCTTACATTGCCAAGCATTTACTCTTGTCCACTTACATGCCACAAGTTAAATCTAGCAACAAAAGTAAGAAAGATTCTTCCTCTAGTAGTAACAATAATCATGCTAAATCCAATGTTGTTGCTTCTAGTAGTTCTCTTGATTCCACTAATGATTCTCTTAGCCAAGTTACACTTGAGCAAGAAAATAGCTTATTGAAGGGAATTATAGAGAAATGTGTTTACAAGAGCCTTGCCGGGAGTAAGCAATTTGAGGAAATTGTACACAAGCAAGGAAGGCACCAGAAGAACCAAGGTGTTGGTTTTGAACGAAAGTTCAATGCCAATGGAGTTGAGTGAGAAGAAGATCAATACCCCAAGACAAAGTTTGTTACTCAACAAGAGAAGTATGATCCTACTTCTTTCAAAGGGACACAAGCTCAAGATTATCTACCACCACAAGACCACAAGCAAAAATGCAAGGATGAGCTTCAAGAGGAGATTGATGCATTTGAAGAAGCTCCCAAGGCCTTGGTCAAGTGGGTTCCCAAGACTACATCAAGCTCTACTTCATCAAGTACGATTACAACCCCAAGGATTCCCATCAAGATGATGTGGATTCAGAAGAAGAAGAACTAGAGAGTTCTTGAGGGTGACTCCGCCAACACACTTCACTCATATCATTTTGGCAAGAACAAGTTTAAACAACTTGCATATCTTGCACTAGTTCAAGGAGTCACAAACCCTCTTGTTGGTAAGACAAGGGACAAGGTAACCTAATGCTTTCATGGACATCATCTTGTGTGTACATCATTCTATGTCTATGGATATCCTTGCTTGTTCCTTGTGGGACTTACCCATGTAGGTATTGAAAGTGCAACTCACTCCAATGGATTGCTCCGAATGATCTACATCAACATTAAGCGTCCACATCTTCAACACCTACATGAAGTCATCATCGAAAAAACCCAAGGTTAGTTCATCCCTCTTAGGGGGGGATATCACATCTAGGGGGAGCTTTACTCTAAGAATTGAGCTAAAGCAACTCTAATAGTGTGAACACAACAATGCTTTATGTAAAAGTGGTAACCCCACTTGTGCTTAAACGATGAGTATGACCTATGATCAAATGTTCTCGTTTGACTCCTAAGTCAATATACTCATATATAGATGACCTAGCCATCGCAAATTGCTTGATAGATGCTAGAGTGTTTGTGCATGCTTTGCCACATATTTCCTTTGTCATTTTATTGTGTGAGCATGTTGGTTGCATATTTTACTCATTCGAGGACATCCACTTGTTTCTTTGATTGTTTGGCTCTTTCTCTTTTGCCAAGTGGATGGACAAGAATGCCTAAGAACCTCCTCTAGATATCTATGCTTTTCTCGTCTCAAACTCTATTCATGCTACATCACAAAGTTTGATCAAGTAATATTTGAACCACTCTGTGTGAGGAGCACTCGGAGTCCCCGATTCATCATAGACTTAAACTTCCCAAACTTCTTTGTGCATTTCGGTATGACCGAGTCATCCATTTCGGCCACACTGAGTTCGCTAAGTTGATCTAGGTTTTTGTCTCGGTGCAACCAATTTGAACACTTCGGTCACACCGAGTTGCAGCAACCGCTTGCGATTCTCGGTGCCACCGAGTTGTTCCACTCGGTCACACCGACAGGGTCGGGATATATATATATCCACGGGTGAGATTTTGGAAATTTCTTCAAAAGCCCTCGGCCCGCGCATATCCTGCTCTGCCTCCTTGGGTCTCCGGCTCGTCTCCTCGCCGCCAGCGACCTCCCGCCGCTGGTTTCTGTCGCCGTCAATGGGAATCTGCTCCGACGTTCCTGCCGTAGCGAACTCTCGCCGAACTAGGGTATGAGTTCGACCCCTTGTGCTATCTTTTTACCTCCGATTCTAAGCACAAGTACAATGCCATGATCTTTACCACGTTTGAAATCAATCTATCCAGAGAAAACTTCCTTTAGGTTAAGTTTGTTTTAAAAATTTAGGGTTAGGTCTCCACTGAACTCATCTCGGACCGTCCGAATTGTAGAAATCGGTCTCACCGATTCGTCTTAGGCCATTACGCATGCGCTTTTCGGTTTGACCGAAAACTACAAATCAGTGTGACCGAGTTCAATTCTCTGTGAAACCCTAGCAATCTCGGTGCCACCAAACTGTGACTCGGTCTGAACCAATTCACTAGTTTAGGTTCCAAATGTTGCTTCGGTATCACCGAGTTTATCAATTCGGTAGCTCCGAAATCATTTCAGTAGAGAACTAAAACTAAGTTTTTGGCTCATTTGTTTTGCAAAAATCTCTGCACTTTGTGATGCTCATCTACTCTACCCCATCTATATCTATTCATAGGGTTTGCTGTAAGTTTGCCTGCCAAGATGTCTAACCAGAGTGATAGCCAGAATAAATCTGAAGAGCAAGTGCAAATGAGTGAGGGCACTAGTCCCTCAAGCAGCTATGATGAGGGGAGCAGGAGCACACCAAGTAACTTGCCCAAGGCAGCCACTAGGACAAGAAAGAAGAGAACCTCAGACTCTAAGGATGAGGACTATGTGGCTGTTGAGGATGAGGCCACCTCAAATAATAAAGTGCTGAAGAAAGAGTATGGCACTTGTGCTGCAACAAAGCCTGGTATGCACAAGAAGGCACCAGCAAAGAGAGTCCCAATGTCAAAGCCAAGGAAAGTTCCAATAGGAGAAACCATGAAATTCACAATAGAATCAGATGATGGTAAGGCAGTTGGAGATGGCAAGAAGAAGAAGAGGGCAAGAACAACATTTGCAAAAGTTCTTGGAAAGTCAACTATGGTAAGAGATTCAAAAGAAGAGGAAGAGGAAGAGGATGCTGCACAAGCACCCAAGTCACAAAAGCTTATGGGAGATGCAATCAAGTCAGGGGCTGCCACTTCTAAGCCCAAACCTGCTCCCAAAGTTGTTGCTCAGACCACCAATTTCTGCACCCAAGAGAAGCACCAGAAACATTCCTACTGAGGAGAAGAACAAGGCCCTAGTGCCTGAGATGGATGAATAAGAAGATGTTGAAGCCCAAGAGCTCAGAAAGCTTAAACCAAAGATTCCAGACCACAATGACACTCATCCAATGGCAGAGGATATGAACACCAGAAAGGATGCAAGATTGAGACTTTGGAGACAGTCTGATCCATATGTTGTGAGAAGGAGAACTATTGTGGACTATAGGTTCCACACCAAAGAACAGCAAGATTTCTATGAGACCATTCTTCTTGACAAGAAGCCAATTGTCTGTGATATGAGATGGGTTTATTGGGAATATATCAAAGAGAATGAAGATCACTTTCCAGGTGTACATGACAGCTTCCAATCTTGTGGAGTTGACAAGTTTGTTGGACAGAAGCTCACCAAATGGAATGATGAGCTAATCATGCAATTCTACTCCACTGCTCATTTCTATCCAGATGGAAGGATAGTGTGGATGTCTGAAGGTACAAGGTACCAGTCAACTGTTGAAGAATGGGCAAAGTTGATCAATGCTCCATAAGACCATGAGGATGATTTGGATGTGTATGCCAAGAAGAAGAAAGACCACAACTCCACGGAAAATATGTATAAGGAAATTCCTGATGAAGCCCTGGAAACTCATAAGTTGGGCTCAGTGAAATATTTGTTGTCTGGTCTGCCTACTATCAACACCATCTTAAGGCATACTCTGATTCACAAATCTAGAGATCATAGGATGATAAGAGGACATTCGATCAAATCGCACATTTTTTATGTGCCTCAAAAATTCAAGGTCATGAGTCTGATTGTAGAGACAATCAAGAGGACAGCTGCTGACCAGAAAAGATCTTGTGGGTATCTGATCCAATCAACTTTGAGGATTGAGAAGGGCTTGGACACCTTGACTCAGAATCAGGAGAGCTTGGAGAGGATCATTGAACAAAAATTCTATGATCTTGATTTGAAAGTGACTGAGATGCAGACAGCAGTTGAGCAGCCCCAGGAGGAAGTAGAGGCGAAGAAAGGGAAGGCAACTACAGATGCTTTTCAAATAGTGCCAAGAGGTCACAGGTCAGCTGCAGTGCTAGTACCAGATACTAGAGCTACCACATCAGCACCAGCAGGTACAGCTTCAGTGCCACCTCCAGCAACCACTCCACCAGCTCCAACTACATCGACTGATGCCTTCATCCTTGGAGTTCTCTCTACACCACCTCCCGAAGACCAAGCCTAAGAGATGCATAGCACTATGCATATTTGATCTTTTTGGTAACTTGTTGCCAAAGGGGGAGAAATATGTATAGATCATAGGCTTCGAGAGAGAGTGTTATTTTTTGTCTCTCTTGCTATTTGTTTGGATGAACTTTATTGTGTCCTTGTTTGATACCTTATGTCCTTGTGTGAGATACTTGTATGATGATGTGTTTGATCATGTGCTACTTTAATGTTTGCTTGGATGACATTATATCTTATATGCATATATGATCATTCACTTTGCTTGGTGATGAGTGCATGCTTTTAATTGCTATCATTTTGAGCGCTCCACCAAGATGTATGTGACATGGAAGAGTAACCCATGATACTAATCGATTGTGCATTTGCATTCAAAAGCAAGTCTTAAATAATGCACAAATTTAGGGGTAGCTCTTGCTTATCACATACTTCTCAAAGCGACGATGTATTTCAATCTTATTATCATTTGTCAAAGCTTTGATCTATATGTTGTCCTCAATTACCAAAAAGGGGGAGATTGAAAGTGCAACTATCCCTGGGTGGTTTGGTAATTATTAAAAACATATAGCTCATTGAACTAATGCTATTTCAAAATGAATATTTCAGGAAAGTTCAATGATTGGCATGGCATGGATTAGGAATGTGGACCCCTCAAAATGCTCAGGACAAAGGATTGGCTCAAGCTCTAAAGCTCAAGACTCTACATTTTACTTTTAGTGATCCAAGATCACATTGAGTCCATAGGAAAAGCCAATACTATTAAAAGGGGATGAGGTGTTGCTTAATGGCTTGCTTTCTCAAAGTGCTTAGTGATATGCTCCAAAACCCTCAACCACTTTCTCATATCCACATATGTCCCAAACTAAAAGTCAAACTTGGCCCCACCGATTTGATCTATCTGGCGCCACCGAGTTCATTTGACATAGCCAGTGCCAGAAACCCTAGTCACTTCGGTCTCACCGATAGGGATTTCGGTCTCACCGAGATGGGATTGCAAACTCTCTGTTTCCCTTCGTAAAGTTTCGGTCTAACTGAGATGAGCGATCGGTCCCAGCGAGTTCGCAATGCAAACTCTCTGTTTCCCTTCGTAACGTTTTGGTCTCATCGGGATGAGCCAATCGGTCCCATCGAGTTTCCCTGACAAACTCTCTAGTTAGCTTATTACCAAAGTCGGTCCCACCGAGTTTGTGTAATCGGTCTCACCGAGATTACGTTATGCCCTAAGCCTAAAGAAATCGGTCCCACAGAGTTGACATGTCGGTCCCACCGAAATGCCTAACAGTCACATTATGAACTAAATCAGTTTTGCCGAGTTTCATGATTCGGTCTAACCGGGTTTGGTAAATTGTGTGTAACAGCTAGATTTTGTGTGGAGGCTATATATACCCCTCCACCCTATCTTCATTCGTGGAGAAAGCCATCAGAACATGCCTACACTTCCAGCATTCATTTTCTGAGATAGAACCACCTACTCATGTGTTGAGGTCAAGATATTCCATTCCAACCACATAAATCTTGATCTCTAGCCTTCCCCAAGTTGCTTTCCACTCAAATCATCTTTCCACCAAATCCAATCCTATGAGAGAGAGAGAGTTGAGTGTTGGGGAGACTATCATTTGAATCACAAGAGCAAGGAGTTCATCATCAACACACCATCTATTACCTTTTGGAGAGTGGTGTCTCCTAGATTGGTTAGGTGTCACTTGGGAGGCTCCGTCAAGATTGTGGAGTTGAACCAAGGAGTTTGCACAGGCAAGTCCTTCATGGGCGATGGCCATGGTGGGATAGACAAGGTTGCTTCTTCATGGACCCTTCATGGGTGGAGCCCTCCATGGACTCACGCAGCTGTTACCCTTCGTGGGTTGAAGTCTCCATCAACGTGGATGTATGATAGCACCACCTATCGGAACCACGCCAAAAATCTCCGTGTCTACATTGCGTTTGCTCCATAAAGCTCCTCCATTTACCTTCATGTGCAATGTTTTACATTCCGCTGATATACTCTTAGAATTGCATGTGTAGGTTTATTCCTTGACTAGTGTAAAGTTGCTAAAATCTGCCAAGACATAAAATTGGAAAAGTGTCGTGGAAAGGTCACGGCAGATGTCCTAGCAAAAGGACTTAATCATGGAGCCATCGCAACTGGGAAGCTTAAAGGGGTTAAAACGGGACAAAGGACACGGGAGTTTATACTGGTTCGGCCCCTTGCGGTGAAGGTAAAGGCCTAATCCAGTTTGAGGTGGTATTGCTTATGTCTGTTTTACCGGGTTGCGAAACCCACTTGACCTAGTTGTCGATTTGATGTTACTTGTCCTGAACCACCGCCGGGTCGTCCCTTTATATACAAAGGTCGGTGCCCAGTGGCTCACGGAGTCCCGGCCGGCTCATATACAGTGTACGGCTCGGTGACTATCTATTCCTGCCTTACAATACAAGTCATATACATACGGTGGTTTATCTCTACAGGCCTTGAGCCGCCTTCGGGCCTTGGGCCCTTAACTGAACCGCCATCTTTGACTGTCATCTTAGGCTTCATCTTATGAATTTCCTAAGGTATAACCCGGCCCCTCCTAGGCGGGTCATACCTAATAGTTATATCCCCAACATTAGGCCCCATATTGATTTGAACTGGTTCATGTCAATCTTCAACACTTAATAAAAAATCTTCTGCTCTTCATCTGTGCGAGAATCTATAACCCGCCATGAAATCATCTTCTGGATCTGTGATAACCCGCCATGACGTCACCTACCATTAATTCACACTTTGTCCAACATATCTCAACGGATCTTATCTTAATATTTGTCCCGAGAATCGAGGCGCCTGAACAGCAGGATAACTATGTTTTGGTCTCCTCGATTTTCGCACCCACTTATGAGTCCTTACTTATAAATAGCCATGGCTGGCTTTTCTTCATTCTCCACCTTTCCAGCTTCTTCCTCTCGCGACCCACTGCCGCTCGAGCTCCGCCGCCACCGCAGAGCACTCCATCGTCCACGTCGTTGGCCATTGCATCACCCTAAATGAACTAGAGAACGGCGGCACCCCTCTGTAGTAGATCTGCCTCTATAAGTAATTGTTTCCCGTACCCCAGATCCGCATTAGGGTTTCAGAGTTCGCCTGTGTTCTTCATAGTTCGTCGTGGTTCTTCTTCACTGCTTGCACCGTGGGTCTCTTTGATCTAAAAACAGTCACAGAGCTGATGCGGTAGTTGTTTTTGCCATTTCTTTCATTACTAGTGGGCCCCTTTATTTGAGCAAAAGATCCCCTTGGACCTCAGGAACTCATCTACACTGGGTTTTTTAGGTCTAGATTTATTTCCTTTTTCTGAACATCCACTGATCCAAAATAATGATTGCAATCTGCGAAACTTCTTTGTGTGATACTTAGCCAAGAATTTGCATTTTGATAGATCCTCCTAGCCATGGTGGCTCATACCACCGGCTTTTAACATAATGCTCAATATCCAATTGCTCATAGCGGCTTAAATAATCTGACTGTTCATAGTTGTTTAAATAATTTGATGTAATTAGCCATATACCAATAGGCCCCTTTATAAGCCGCCAGTCTGAATATGTGCTTGTAATATTCCTTCCTCCGGCTTAAAATTGAACCGGTAATCTTACTCTTTTTTAGGCTTCCTTCACAATGCCGCCCAAAACAACCACTTCTTGCAATTGGGATAAATCCATCATTATGGATAGTACTCTTGATGACTTTGTGAAAACCGGGTATCTGCCTAAAAAGAATGTCATGTCTTATCGTCCTCCTAACCCGGCAGAGGAGAATCTGCAGCCCAAAGAAGCATAAGTTATTGTCTTCACTGATCACATGAACCGGGGCTTTTCACCGCTCGGCTCTAAGTTCATCAGAGACGTTTTGCACTTTTTCGACCTCTGTCCTCAAGACATCGAACCCAATTCCGTGTCTAACATCTGCAACTTTCAAGTGTTCTGTGAGGTGTACCTTGGAGAAGAACCCAGCTCGAAGCTTTTTAGAGAATTGTTTTATTTGAACCGCCAGAATGAATATTCCAATGGATCGAGTTTGGAACTGGGCGGGTGAGGGAGTCCTGGATTAGGGGGTATTCGGACAGCCAGACTATATGCATCGTCCGGACTATTAAAGCGTGAAGATACAAGACTCAAGACTTCGGCCCGTGTCCAGATGGGACTCTCCTTTGAGTGGAAGACAAGCTTGGCGATCCGGATGTTATATTTCCTTCCTTGTAACCGACTCCATGTAAACCCTAGCCCTCTCCGGTGTCTATATAAACCGGAGAGGATGGTCCTTAGAAGGCCGATCACAATTACAATCATACCATCATAGGCTAGCTCTTAGGGTTTAGCCTCTACGATCTCGTGGTAGATCTACTCTTGTACTACTCATATCTTCAGTATTAATCAAGCAGGAAGTAGGGTTTTACCTCCATCGAGAGGGCCCGAACCTGGGTAAACACTGTGTCCCTTGCTTCCTGTTACCATCAGCCTAAGACGCACAGGTCGGGACCCCCTACCCGAGATCCGCCGGTTTTGACACCGACATTGGTGCTTTCTGTCAGCATTCTGGGAACGGGGGTCCCCAGACTTGCCTGCCTGCGGCGTGGCTCAAGGGGCGGCCCAGCCCGGCCCATCTTCATCAGCATGAGCTCAAGACCCTCGCGAGGGGCCAAGCGTCGCGGGGCGGACGACAGGAAGCTTCCTCGGGCACGGCCTCATCAGGCAGGCTCGCAAGGAGGCGGAGAGATCAAGGCGGGGTACCTCACGAGGTGCCCATGACGCAAGCCATGATGACCAAGGCCAGTGTCGGATTTAGGGTTCCGGCAGACCCTTGAGGTTCGAACACTGGGGTGCGCGCGGAGGTTTCGCCTTCTACCTACCTGTTCCTCGCTGAATCACTAGGATCTAAACTACGAGAAGAAGAACACAAGAGACACATGATTTATACTGGTTCAGGCCACCATTGTGGTGTAATACCCTACTCCATTGTGTGGTGTGGTGGATTGCCTCTTGGGCTGATGATGAACAATACAAGGAAGAACAGCCTCGCGAGGGTCTGTTCTTGCGGTCTCTCTCTTTTTGCCGACCGGATGGGTAGATCGATCGATCTCTCTACCCTGTGGGTGGCTAGTCCTATTTATAGGCAAAGGCCCTGGGCCTCTTCCCAAATATTGAGCGGGAAGGGCGCCAACAATTGGCCAATTTGAAGGGGAACATCTAGTACACTTATCCTGACTAAAGTTGGTCCTCGCCTGCCAAAGGCTCTCGCGGTTACTCCGACTTGGGCTCCACGGTGACCTCCATCCTGCCATTGGACTGGTCTTGGTCTTGTTTCACCGAAATGGATGCCTTTGCTTGATGCTCTCACATGTGCTTGCTCCCCTTGCACCAAAGAGGAAAGAAGGACACTGCGCAGACTGGCGCCCGGCTGGCGCCCTGGGTCGTCATGGCTTGCGTCATGGGCACCTCGCAAGGTACCCCGCCTTGAACTCTCTGCCTCCTCGTGAGCTAGCCTGACGAGGCCGTGCCTGAGGAAGCTCCTTGTCGTCCGCCCCGCGAGGCTTGGCCCCTCGCGAGGGTCTTGAGCTTGTGCTGATGAAGATGGGCCGTGTCGGGCCCCCTTTGAGCCGCGCCGCAGGCCGCAGGCAGGCAAGTCTGGGGACCCCCGTTCCCAGAACACCAACAGTAGCCCCCAGTCCCAAGGCGCGCCCGGACTTGGCCGAGCGGAGAGGCGAAAGGGAAAGTGTGAAGCGTCACGGGCCCTAACAGCCTGCGGCCTTGGGCGCCGCGTGGCGGTTGATTGGACGTGGGTGTCTCCGCATCCGCACTAGTTGATAAGGAGCGGCATCTGCCCTCTGCCTCCTTTGCTCTCTCCAGTTGCTGCTCAGATCCCCTTTCTTGCGCCTCTCCTTCCTTCCTTCGAAATCTCCAGATCTACTCCACCCGCGCGGCCTAGCCAGACATGGCGCCTCGCCAGGCCCCGGCCGGAGCTTCGTACTCGTCCGCCCTGGACTCGCCCAATGTGTCGGAGGCGAGCCTTACCCGGGTGCGCCAGTTGGCAGCGGCGCAGCGCGTCGACAGGGCGAAGGTGTTCAAGGCCGGCTCTGCCCTCCCTGAGGGCCAAGGAAGCGCCTTCTATCCGCTCTTCGTGAGCGCCATTGTCGCCGGTCTGGTGCCTCCCTTCTCTGAGTTCTTCTTTTCCGTCCTCTGCCATTACAACCTTCAAGCTCTGCATCTCCACCCCAATTTTGTTCTCCTTCTGGCAATCTTCGCCTACTATTGTGAGGCTCACGTGGGGATGAAGCCCTCAGTGGCCCTGCTGCGCCACTACTTCTACCTCCAGCCCTCTCGCGGCTCCGTCTCTGCGTGTGCGAGCTTCGTCGCGTATGGCAGCTCCATCGCCATTTCAAATCCCGGGAAAAGGATTGAGGGCTTCAGGAGCAAGTGGGTCTTGGTTGATGTTGGGCGCGTCCACCCCCGGCTGGCCTTGCCCACGGGGCTCCCGTCGAGCTCCGATGACTAGTCTCGAGTGGAGCTTGTGGATCTCCACGCAAGGCTGGTGTTGGAGAAGATGGATGTGGAACTGAGGCCGGCCAGCATGACGGCGGCGAAGCTGACTGGCGCCTCACTGCTGAGGGATTTCCTGGAGCATCAGCTGGCTCCGCTTCGTCAGTACTCGCTTCCGATGTGGAGGCCCCACCTGAGCCGCGCGGTCCTGGCCGATGAGGATCTGGCCGCGGTCCTCCAGTATTTGGTCGGGGGCGACGTGCCAAGGTTGGAGGGTGCTCCGACGCCCCTGTTCCTTCGTGAGGACTGGGAGCAGGTTGTGGGGTCCATGCCCGTCCTCAACGGGGATGGGCATGTGCCCGCGGAGGCTCCCGGGGACCTGGTGGACGTATCCTCCGGCCACTCCAGCGAAGAGAGGGAGGAAGGGGAGCGGGAAAAGGGGGCTGACTCCGAGGCAGAGTCAAGGGCTCCACCTCCTCGGCGCAAGTCCCGCACTCTCCGCCTCTCTCTGAGTGACGACGGCGAGGGTGATGGCGAGCAGGGCGGCGGGAGCCTACCCCCGGTTCCGAAGAAGGGCCGGACTGGGCTGATCCCCCGCGGGTCCGCCCCAGCCCCGAGGCGATCCGCAGGCGCCCCAACTACACCCGCGCTCCTTGAGGCTGATCCTTGCAACTGGCTCTCGGGCTTCAAGTACGGCCGGAGGCTGCTCGAGTCTGCGGGCGATGACTTGTAAGTGCTTGATCCCTGTCTCTTGTTTCGTCGCTGAGGCTTGACGCTCGCATCTCCCGGCTAGGCTGGCGCCCACGGCAAAGAAGCCAAAGGGGGCACCTGAGACTCCATCCGCGGCAGCGCCTCTGCTCGCGAAAGAATATGAACGTGACGCGCGGGCCTCTCCTGCCCAGGCGTCCCTGCGAGGCCCTGCCGAGCCGGCTGGGGCGAGCTCGGCTCCTATGGCCCTGGCGACCCCTGAGGCGCCCCCGCTTGATGCCGTCGCCACAGCCGCTGGGGCGCAGCAGGCTCTGCCCGAGGACACCGTGGTCACACTGCCGCCTTCTCCTCCTACTCCGCCGACTGCTGCTTCCCTGTCTCCTCCTACTGTCCTGGATCATGCTACTGCCGAACTGGACCATCTGCGGCGGGATCTTCTGAGCGCCGACCCTCGTTTGGTAGCCGGGCGCTTGGAGCTAGCCTCTGGCTGGATTCGCTCCGATGCTTCGATTCAGGCAGCACAGGTCCAGGCCTCGACGGCCTGCGACGAGGAGAAGCAGGCTGTCCTTGGGGCGAAGGTTGCCCACGACGCCGCCTTGGGGGAGGCGGCTAATGCCCGAGGTTGTTGCGAGGTGCTGGAGAGCGAGCTGAAGGGCCTGCAGGACCGGCTCGCCGAGGAGACTCGCCTTCGCCTAGAGCAGGAGGACGGCATGAAGGCTCGCGAGGCGGCCGTCAAGAACTGGGACGCCAAGCTCAAGAAGCGCCGTGACCGCCTAGGCATGCTGGAGCAAGAGCTGGAGGCGTGGAAGGTTGAGTTGGACGGCAAGGCAAGGGTTCTTGCCGAGGATCATGTGGCCTTTGCGGAGATGGAGGAGAAGGCCCGAGCTTCACTGAAGACACTTTATGAGAGCGGCCTGGAGAGCCCGCTGGCCGGCGAGGAGGACGGCCTCGCCAAGCTGCTTCCTTTCCTGGTTCGTGCCCTTGACGATGTCGCCCTTGGCCTCGGCCCTACGGCTGAGGCCGAGGCACGCGTCTTGTCTTCTGCGGCGCTAACGCGGGTGTTCACCCACATCTATCTTCGGGGCCCCAACGTCGACCTCGACAGCCTGCTGGAGCCGGCGAGTGGCGAGCATGACGCTGCCACTCCTGAGGCTGTGAAGGGTCATGCGGAGGCTCTGCTGGGGAAGTTCCGGGCCTTCAGCACTAGGCCAAAGCGGAGCGCTGCTAGCCCGGCAGCTCCACAAGGCGAACCCGCTCCACGCAACTCCACGGCCGGCAAGTGACTCCGTTGTGGCTCCCGCCTTGCTTTTAGTTTCTGCACATGTATCAGGCCTCGGGGAGGTGTTAAAACTTGCATTTGGTGCTGTGATAATAGTATGGACTGTAATATTTGCTTTTGAATTCCTTGAAATTTGTGCTATTTCCTTCCTACTTGCTTATGTCCTACGCCGGCAGAGCCCGGCCCCGCGCATACCTCAGCCGCCGTTAGCCCCGACCGGAAACCAGGACGGGACCAAGGAGTGAGGGGCTACGTGACAAGTTAGGCTCCTGAGTCGCGATGCTCAGGAGTCCCCCTTGGCACCCGAACAGCAAGTAGGGAGGTGAGATGTGGGGGTGGATCTACCGTTCTACGTCTGCAGAGCCCGGCCCCGCGCATACCTCAACCGCCGTTAGCCCCGACTGGAAACCTGGACGGGACCAAGGACTGAGGGGCTACGTGACTAGTTAGGCTCCTGAGTCACGATGCTCAGGAGCCCCCTTGACGCTCAAACGGCCTTCATACCTTGGCTCCGCTCGTGGAGGGACGCGCGATAAACCAGGCCCGGGGGGGGCCTGGCTGGGTGGCGTGTGCCTGGGCGTGACCCAAGCGTAGCCCCCGTGCCCATCCCCCTCGCGCGGCACTCCCGAGGGGAGGCGTTGCGATGAGGCTAGACACTGAGCTCTGGCTCCCTAAGGTTGATGCGGCTCGGGGGGCCACCCTCAGTTGTGTATCACCAGCGCGAAGCATAGCGCTTCCGTATGCATACGGGCATAGCCGCTCCTCGACAGTGTCGTCAGCCAGCCTGGAGCATGGTGCTTCCACTGGTGTGTGGGAGGGGGCTCCCCTCCGGGAGGAGCCCCCGGGGCGTGTACAGCCCCGCCCTGACACGAGGCTGGCACGGTAGGGCTTGACGAGGTGTATCTGGGCACCCGTGAGCCAGCGCGGAACTCACGGGGCCCTACCTCAAGGCGGGTTGCGCTTGGCTCTGGGCCTTATCTTGGAGTGTGTTCCTGCAAATTTGGCTAGATGCCGATGCTCTACGTCCTCGGGTCCTGGCTCTCGGGCTGGTCTCAGCCGTCGCTGGTATGCCGGGGCGCGATGCCGTGGGCAGACCAGAGGGTGAGGGCCGGAGAGCCGGTAGGAGCCCTGAGTCGTGATGCTCAGGCACCCCCCCTTTAACGCGCAAGATGGGTTAGATGACAAAACTCTATGTCCTCGGGTCCCTGCTCTCGGGCTGGTCTCAGCCGTCACTGGTGTGCCGGGGCGCGATGCCGTGGGCAGACCAGAGGGTGAGGGCCGGAGAGCTGGTAGGAGCCCTAAGTCGCGATGCTCAGGCACCCCCCCTTTAACGCGCAAGCTGATTTAGACGTCAAAACTCTACGTCCTCGGGTCCCGGCTCTCGGGCTGGTCTCAGCCGTCACTGGTATGCCGGGGCGCGATGCCGTGGGCAGACCAGAGGGTGAAGACTGGAGAGCCGGTAGGAGCCCTGAGTCGCGATGCTCAGGCACCCCCCTTTAACGCACAAGCTTGCGACATCCAGGAATAAAAAAGGTACCATGAACCGGCACCAAATAACGAGCATGATGGGTCGAAAGCACGGCCCTAAGGTAAATGAAAGAGGGGTACACGCCACTGGGTCTGACCTGAGCGGCTTGGGGATAATGCAGCCCGAGGGGCGCCCCCAGCAGAGTGAGCTAAGAACATGAAATAAAAGAGATACATGCCACAGGGACAGACCCACGCGGCCTGGGAATAATGCAGCCCTGGGGGCCCTCCCAGCTGGAAATGAAACTAGAAAGATGTCACCTGATGACGCTGAAGACGAAGGGGTGTTGATGCAGCAGACTCGGTGGGCTGCGGGAGCAGATCCTCACGAGCCCCCAGGCCCTGGGGCCTCGGGAGGCTCCGGAGGCGCCGGTGGCTCCTCGCGGACCGTCTACATCTCCACCAGGGCTGCGGAACGCCTGACCTCTCGAGCCTCCAAGATGACCCTCATGATGAGCCGATACGCAGTAGCCGCGTTCGGCGAGCCGTAAGGCATGCGAACATAGCTGTGGGGCGGGCCCTCGCAGCGTCCCACTCGCGAAGGCCAGAGGCGCTCCTAAGACGCGGCTTGGTTGAGCCCTGGTATGCCAATGCAGACGTGCAACCCACCATCCTCGCCTGGATGGGGGGCCACAGCGGGTAAGAGGCGACTGCCTCTCATGACCCTTGACTCCTATAGCTCCTGAATGGCCTTGCTGACGAACTCCTGAGGGTTTGGCCCTCCTTGCCTTGCTCCTTCTTGATGGAAACGTGCTTCGAAGCACGCCTCCACGTGGTGCCCAAGCGCCTCCCTCGTGACCTTGGCGAGGTCGACGGCCCTCCAGGGGAGAGCCCCCGAGCCCTGCCTGAGGAGGGCGCCGAGCGCGCTTCCCTATGCAATAGCAAGAGGTTCCCCCTGAGCAGGCGCGGGCCCAGAGGGACCTGCCTCCTGAGGGGCCGGGCCGGTCGATGTCTTCTTCTTCTTGGGGGCGGCCTCGGGAAGCCTCCTTCTTCCGCGATCCGGGTCTTCTAGTGATGCATCCTAAAAGGCTCTCTCCAGGGAGCAGACTGTGTCTCTCTCTTCGCAGGGCACCGTGATGACTCCGCCACTTCCTGGCATCTTGAGGACATTGTAGCCGTGGTGAGTTACGGCCATGAACTTGGCCAGCGCTGGGTACCCGAGGATGGCGTTGTACGGCAAGCGAATGTGGGCGACGTCGAAGTCGATGAGCTCGGTGCGGTAGTTGTCGCGTGTCCCGAAGGTGACAGGGAGGCGGACCTGCCGAATCGGGACCGTGGAGCCGTCGGTGACTCCGGAGAAAGGCTTGGTGGGCTGAAGCTGACTGTAGGGTACTTGGAGATTGTTGAATGTTTCCACGGACAGGATGTTGAGCCCTACCCCGCCATCGATGAGGGTCTTGGTGACTAGCACGTTGCTGATGATTGGGGAACAAAACATCGGGAGGACTCCGGCTGTGGCCGCGCACTTGAGCTGATCCACTGAGCTAAACGTGATGGCGCACGCCGACAACCTGAGAGGGCGCGTGGCCTCGAGCTTGGGGAGGACTGCATTCACTTCGCGGGCGAACTGCTTGAAGATGCGTTGAGAGGCTGGGGCTTGAGCTTCGCCTAGGATGCGGGCGATCGCACGTGGTTCCTGGAAGCCCCCAGCCCTTTCGTCCTGATGATGGTCCTCATTTCTCCTTGGCTGCGGCGATAGCGGAGGGAGGCCTGTGTTACCTTGCGGGCGATCCTCGCGAGGCTGATCCCTCCAGCCTCCCTCGCAAGGCGGGTCCTACCAGCGACCCTCGCGAGGTTGGTCGCACCACCCTTGACGTGGGTCGCGATCTTCCCAGCGTCCTGCGTTCCTTCCTCCTCCTCGTCCGTAGCCCCGGTCGTTGCGGTCGGGACGCCGGCCAGTCCGTCCATCACGCACGGCCCTGAGCTCTTGGCATTCATTGGTGTTGTGGGTGTGGAGGTCGTGGTACACGCAATACCGACTGCCCATGGAGGATTCGGGCTGATCTCTGCCCCGCTTGGTGTCTGGTTCTGCCGCGAGCACGGCAGCCCCCTTGCGCTTCACATCCTTGGCCTTGGGCTTCTTCTCTTCAGGGTCTGCGGCAGGCAATTCAAGGAGGGAGAGACGCCCCTCCTCAGCCCTGGCACACTTGGTCGCCAGGTTGAACAGCTCCAAGGAAGTGCACAGATCTTCATGCATTGCAAGCCCCTCCTTCATCTTGATGTCACGCACGCCGTCAGAGAAGGCTGAGATGATGGCCTCCTCGGTCACCTTGGGAATCTTGAGGCGCGCGTTGTTGTAGCGCTGGATGTACTTCTGCAGGGTTTCCCTCGGTGTTGCTTGATGCGGCACATGTCGCTCACGGTGGGTGGCAGGTCGCGAGTACCCTGGAAGTTGTCGATGAAGCGGGTGCGCATCTCATCCCAGGAGGAGATCGTGCCTGGGGCCAGGTTCAGAAGCCAGGTGCGGGCCCCGTCCTTGAGAGCCATGGGAAACCAGTTTGCCATGACCTTCTCGTCTCCGTTGGCAGCCTCGATGCCCAGCTCGTAGAGCTGAAGGAACTCTGCAGGGTCTGCCGTGCCGTCGTAGCAAGGAGGCAGGTCTGGCTTGAACTTGCCGGGCCACGCGACGGTGCGTAGCTCGATGGTGAAGGCGCGGCAGCCCGCTGTGGCCACAGGAGGCCTTGGAGGACGAAGGGCTCGGTCTTGCGGGTCCCCGTGCGCCGCAGCTGGGTGCAGCACGGGGTCTTGACGTGCTAGAGCAGGAGCATGGTCAGGATGAGCCGGAGCAGGGAGCGCTCGAGCAGCTTCTCGAGGGCGTGGGACCTCTTGGCAGCTCTGCTCCTGCTGCGCTGGTTCCTGACGGGGCGGGTTCCGCCCAGGGGCCACGCGCCTTGGACCAGGGCGCCTTCTTGAGGGGGAGGCGGCTGAGGCGCCCCAGGAGCTTCATTGCCCGCGCATGGCGGGGCGCGGTGCAGCGAGAAAGATGGCGCGAGGGAGCCCCTAGCGGCGCGGACGAGTTCGGCGACTCGGTCGAGCCACTCTTCGTAGACGTCGTTGACTGGGCGGTAGCGCAGGAGCTCGTTTGCCGCGATGAGCACAGCTCGAGCCTCCATGGCCGCGCGGGGCGCGCGGGATGAAGAACCAGCGGGGGTGAGCGAGGGCGTAGCAGTGCGGCCGTCTCGCCTCATGTACGGGTGCTGGGATGATGCTTGTTGCTCGTTCCCTGTTGGGCCGGTGGCGGCATTGATGGCAGGCGACGGGGAATGACGAGGGCGCCCACCGACGGGAGACGTCTGGGCAACGCGGGAAGCGAGGGCGACGCGGCGCTCGGCGCGAACCCGGCGTGCGTCAGACATGGTCGAGACGGTCGGAGAAGAACAGGGCGACGGAAGACGAATTCCGGAGCACCCCTACCTAGCGCGCCAAATGTCGGATTTAGGGTAACGGCAGACCCTTGAGGTTCGAACACTGGGGTGCGCGTGGAGGTTTCGCCTTCTACCTACCTGTTCCTCGCCGAATCGCTAGGATCTAAACTACGAGAAGAACAACACAAGAGACACAGGATTTATACTGGTTCAGGCCACCATTGTGGTGTAATACCCTACTCCAGTGTGTGGTGTGGTGGATTGCCTCTTGGGCTGATGATGAACAATACAAGGAAGAACAGCCTCGCGAGGGTCTGTTCTTGCGGTCTCTCTCTTTTTGCCGGCCGGATGGGTCGATCGATCGATCTCTCTACCCTGTGGGTGGCTAGTCCTATTTATAGGCGAAGGCCCTGGGCCTCTTCCCAAATATTGAGCGGGAAGGGCGCCAACAATTGGCCAATTTGAAGGGGAACATCTAGTACACTTATCCTGACTAAAGTTGGTCCTCGCCTGCCAAAGGCTCTGGCGGTGACGTCGACTTGGGCTCCACGGTGACCTCCATCCTGCCGTTGGACTGGTCTTGGTCTTGTTGCACCGAAATGGATGCCTTTGCTTGATGCCCTCGCCTGCGCTTGCTCCCCTTGCACCAAAGAGGAAAGAAGGACACTGCGCGGGCTGGCGCCCGGCTAGCACCCTTGGTCGTCATGGCTTGCGTCATGGGCACCTCGCGAGGTACCCCGCCTTGAACTCTCCGCCTCCTCGTGAGCCAGCCTAACGAGGCCGTGCCTGAGGAAGCTCCTTGTCGTCCGCCCCGCGAGGCTTGGCCCCTCGCGAGGGTCTTGAGCTTGTGCTGATGAAGATGGGCCATGCTGAGCCCCCTTTGAGCCATGCCGCAGGCCGCAGGCAGGCAAGTCTGGGGACCCCCGTTCTCAGAACGCCGACAGCCAGGCGGGCGCCGGCCTGTGCAGAGTCCCTGTTTCCTCTTTGGTGCTAAGTGAGCAAGCGCAGGCAAGAGGATCAAGCAAAGGAATCCATTTCGGTGCAACAAGACCAAGACCAGCAGAACGGCAGGATAGAGGTCATCGTGGAGCCCAAGCCGGCGTCACCACCAGAGCCTTTGGCAGGCGAGGACTAACCTTAGTCAGGATAAGTGTACTAGATGTTCCCCTTCAAAATGGCCAATTGTTGGCGCCCTTCCCGCTCAATATTTGGGAAGAGGCCCAGGGCCTTTGCCTATAAATAGGACTAGCCATCCACAAGGTAGAGGCATCTAGAAATCAATCGGATTATCATCTGGGAGAGCGACTGAACTCCCTCTAGTAGTTCATCGCACCAACCAAGAACAGACCCTCGCGAGGCTGTTCTTCCTTGTACTGTTCATCATCAGCCCAAGAGGCAATCCACCACACCACAAACTAGAGTAGGGTATTACACCACAATGGTGGCCCGAACTAGTATAAACCCTGTGTCTCTTGTGTTGCACTTTTCATAGCTTAGATCCATAGCGAGGCGGTGAGGCGTAGGTAGGTAGAGGGCGAAATCTCCGCGCGCACCCCAGTGTTCGAATCTAGAGGGTCTGTCGGAACCTGAAATCCGACACTTTCATTTAGAGTTCCTCTGTGTCGTCGCTTCGAGGCTTGATGGCGTCTTCAATCGCTAACAACATGATCCAGGGCGAGACTTTTCTCCCCGGACAGATCTTTGTGTTCGGCGGCTTCGCAGTGCGCGCCAATTCGCTTGGTCATCTGGAGCAGATCAATAGCTACACCCCTGGCCACCAGATCAGGTTCGGAAACATGAACTACACGGCGGATATTCGTAGAGACTTGATCTTCGACGGATTCGGCCCTATGCCAGGAGCGCCGGACAGTCATGACGAGCACGGCCTAGACCTGCTGTCGGACAATGCTCGGGACATCAGCCCGGCAGTGGCCCCAGATCTAAATCCGGAGCAGGTTGCGTTGCCCAAGGACGGAGGGGTGGACCCCGCCCTACAGGCCGCATACTCATTGGCGGTATAGCCGAACACAGGTCTCACCTCTGTAGAGGCCTGTAACCCCGGGCCCCCGGACTCGTATCCGGTTGTTGGTTCCAGTCCGCACACTCTCGAGCCAGCCGAGCCAGGTTGGGCTCCGGTAATGGAGTTTACCACTGTGGACATCTTTCAGCACTCGCCCTTTGGCGACATGCTGAACTCATTAAAGTCTCTCTCTTTGTCAGGAGGCTCTGGGCCGAACTATGTCCGGCTTGAGTGGGAAGCAGGTGACGAAGGAATTCGCTGCCCACCCACCACCCACTTCATTGCCACGGTCGATGATTTAACCGACGTGCTTGACTTCTACTTCAAAGACATCGACGGTATGGACGACGATGCCGGAGACGTACAGGAGCCACCGCTCACAGGGCGGTGGACAGCCACCTCTTCATACGATATATATATATATATATATATGGTGGACACTCCAAAAGAAACCAATGGCGATGAGGCAACGCAGGATAACCCCTCCAAGAAGAAAGCAAAGCATGGGCGTCGCCAGCGCCGCTCCAAGCCCCGCCAAGGCAATACCGGCACCGGAGACGAAAACAATATGGATGGTGCCGACGATGAATACAACCCCCAACAGACCGCCTTCGAGCAGGCCGAGCAGGAAGATGGGTAGGACAGCCCAGGCGAACAGGCGACGGACGGGTATCCGGAGGAGGACAACTACATGCCTTCCTCCGAAGACGAGATTAGCCTCGGTGATGACGAGTTCGGCGTGCCCGAGGACCCTGCGGAGAAGGAGCGCTTCAAACGCCGGCTTATTGCCACTGCAAGAATCCTGAAGAAGAAGAAGCAGCAGCTTCAACCTGATCAAGACCTGCTCACAGATAGATGGACAGAAGTCCTGGCAGCCGAGGAATATGGACTCGAGCGCCACACGGCTGATAGGCCGCCTCGAGGTCGGGGTAAAATAGCATATCAGCCCGAATACCAGCCTGCACCCCTGCGCCAGTTTACTACGGCCCGAGGCAATACTCAGGACCTGCATGATAGACTGGATAACGCCGTAGGACAACCAAGATCGATCTATGGATCACCGGGGCACGCCGCAGCACATGACGATGACCGTCATACCGGATACACCAATAGCAAATCCGGCCGGGCCGAATATAACCAGTCGGACTACGTCGCGACATAGCACGGCACAGAGGCGCCGCACACCCCCTCTGCTTCATCGATGAAGTGATGGATCATGAATTCCCAGAAGGGTTCAAACTTGTAAACATCGAATCATACGATGGCACAACAGACCCCGCGGTATGGAACAAAGATTTCCTTCTCCACATCCACATGGCCCACGGAGATGATCTCCATGCCATCAAGTATCTGCCCCTTAAGCTCAAAGGACCCGCCCGGCACTGGCTAAACAGCCTGCCCGCAAATTCCATTGGCAGTTGGGTAAACCTGGAAGACGCATTTCTTGACAACTTCCAAGGCACATATGTGCAACCTCCGGATGCCGATGACTTGAGCCACATTACTCAACAGCCCGGGGAATCAGCCAGGAAATTCTGGACTCGGTTCCTAACTAAAAAGAACCAAATAGTTGACAGTCCGGACGCCGAAGCCCTGGCGGCCTTCAAGCATAATATCCGCGATGAGTGGCTCGCCCGACACCTCGGCCGGGAGAAACCCAAGTCCATGGTAGATCTCACGACACTAATGACCCGCTTTTGTGTGGGCGAGGACAGCTGGTTGGCTCGTCGCAGCACTACGCCACATTCTGGCACTTCAGATGTCCGTGAAAATAATGGCAAGCTATGGCGCAACAGACACAAGCAATGGAACAACGGCGACAACACCGAAGACATGGCGGTCAATGCCGGATTCAGCAGACCCAAATCCGGTCAGCGAAAGAAGCCATTCAGAAGAAACAATCAGGGTCCATCCAGTCTAGACCGTATACTGAAGCGCTCGTGCCAAATTCATGGCACCCCGGACAAGCCAGCCAACCACACCAATAGAGACTGCTGGGTATTTAAACAGGCCGGCAAAATAAACGCCAAAAACAAGGACAAGGGACTGCACAACGACGATGATGAGGAGCCCCGGCGTCCGAACACGGGGGGACAGAAGAAATCCCCCCCCCCCCCGGGTGAAAACGGTCAACATGATCTACGCCACTCACATCCCCAAGCGGGAACGAAAGCGAGCACTATGGGACGTCTACGCGATGGAGCCAGTCATCTCCAAATTCAACCCATGGTCAGCTTGTCCGATCACCTTTGATAGTAGGGATCATCCTACCAGCATCCTTCACGGCGGCTCGGCCGCATTCGCCTTAGACCCAATCATCAACGGATTCCATCTCACGCGAGTCCTTATGGACGGCTGCAGCAGCCTGAACCTGCTTTACCAGGACACTGTGCGCAAAATGGGCATCGACCCTTCAAGGATTAAGCCCACCAAAACCACCTTTAAAGGTGTAATTCCTGGAGTAGAGGCCCGTTGTACGGGCTCTATAACATTAGAAGTGGTCTTCGGATCTCCGGATAACTTCCGAAGCGAAGAGTTAATCTTCGATATCATCCCTTTTTGTAGTGGTTACCACGCACTGCTCGGACGAACCGCATTCGCTAGATTCAATGCGGTACCACACTATGCATACCTCAAGCTCAAGATGCCAGGCCCGCGCGGGGTAATAACAGTCAACGAAAACATGGATTGCTCTCTCCGTATAGAAGAGCACACTGGAGCCCTTGCGGCAGAAGTACAATGCGGCCTCCTCCGGCAAACCACCAATCCGGCGACGACAACCTCAAGCTCCGTCAAGCGAGGTCGGAACACCCCGCAACAGGATTACCACGCACGCCTAGAGCACGACTAGCAGTCCGGCCGCCGCTCAAACCCCATCAAAGCAGCATTCGTGCCACGCGTACACAATTACGCACTCAAAATACCATGGGCACAGGCGGAGGCGCAGCAGTGGCTCAGTAAACAGTGCGGTATCGCCGCCACACACTTTGTAACCTTTCCTTTTACCTTTCAGGATATTGCTTTAGTGCAACCTCTTCAGAAGAGCCGGATTGTCAGACTTACATAGGAGAGAAAACCAAAGGAGGCAACAGGCTTTGCACACAGAAGGAAATACCCAGGTGAAATCTATTTACGATCGTTATACCTACTTTATCTATATGCATGTAGCCTGCCCCCGGATAGGATATGTCAAATAATCCTAGTTATCTCCGCTTAGTGCATTCATTGTAAACATACGCTTAAACGTATTATTCATCAATGGGAGATCATATATAGTGTCAGCTTATTATTCTTATTTGAGCATTTTTTCTTACAAATGTCTATTTGATATTGCAGCCGTACACCTTGGTACGTTCAGTTTGCCAGGGGCTTCCTATGGTGCCCCATAAAATGGCAAGAAAAGTCTGAACACTTTCAACAGTGCAGCACCCCGAACTTATAGCATTATATGCATCAGCTCCGAATCATGTCTTGGGTCTACAGTTGGGATAGCCCGGCTCCCTTGTTTTGGTGCCTTACATTCCGTTATACCGGCTAAGGTAGCGCAGGGAGAACTATTGCGATTGTGCCCCAGTTCTTCCGGACGAGCACCTCAGTAGAGAAAGCCGAAAACTGACCAGCATGATGTGGCGAGAGTTGGTCGCTGTTCGAGAGGTCTTAAAATCCTTAAAGATTTTTCCGCTTTAGGCGATAATTCGGCTTTGTCCGATTTAGGCATGTATAGCGCCCCAATTCGGTCTTCCGAATTCTAGGGGCTTCGCCGAAATTTAAAATTGTATACTTCTATGGCTAAGTGAAGGTTATAAAGCCGCATAGTCCGATTGCCTTGTTCGCTACGCCGGACACCTCCTTAAGGGACCAAACATTTGGATAAAGAGTGTCCGGGTTTTCCATGAACACTCGAGTACTAATTACATGGGGGTGGAAGCCGACGACTGGCCTACTTTCAGAATTTGATAAACAGCCGCACAGAAGGTAATATTTTAAATAACAAAAGCGCTACATAGCGCAAGTAACTTCGTCCTTAAATTACAAACATGATAGAAGTGAATTCATTCGAAAATTATGTCATTGCTGCACTCATCGGCCACAAGGCGAGTGCCCTTCATAATGCCATCATAATACTTCTCCAGAATGCGATGCGCCTTGCCCTCCGGCGGCCCGTCCTTCACCCGCTTCTCCGCATCCAGCTTGCCCCAATGCACCTTCGCACGGGCAAAGGCCCGGCGGGCACCCTCAATGCAAACAGATCGCTTGATGACTTCCAAGCGCGGACAGGCATTCACCATCTGCTTGATCAGGCCGAAGTAGCTGGTGGGCAGGGGCTCACTAGGCCACATCCGGACTATCAAATCCTTCATAGCCACTTCGGCCTCCCTGTGGAGTTCGACCAACTGCTTCAGTTGGTCACTCAGAGGCGTTGGATGTTCGGCCCCAGCATACTGGGACTAGAACAACTTCTCCGTTGAGCTCCCCTCCTGAGCACGGTAGAACTCCGCAGCGTCTAATACGCTGTGTGGCAGATCTGCAAATGCCCCTGGAGACCTCCGAACTCGGGTAAGTAAGAGAAACGCCTCCTCCACATGTTTGCTTTGCATAAAGAATTTCTTACCCGCCGTTATCTTTTTGGCCTCCTGGATTTCCTGTTGTACCTTCTCAGCTTCGGCCTTGGCGCCTTTTATACCTACAAGGGCCTTCGCAAGCTCGGCCTCTTTCGCCTTAAGCTCATGCTCCACGGACTCGAACCTTTTGCCGAGCTCCTGAAGCTCTTCTTGTAACTCGCCCACTCGGGCTTCTTGCTTTTTGCGCTCCTTGTGTTCCAAGGCCGCCTTGTGTTCGGCCTTGGACAGTGCTTTCTTGAGAGACGCCACTTCGGTGGTGGACTTTGTTACCAAATCATGACGCTTCGTTGTTAGCATAATCAAATTTTATCTACCATTCATTATATAAGAGAGGGGAATCGTTCACCTTTGCTCTCTTTGAGCTGCCTCCTCGTGAGGTCGAGCTCTCCATCTGCCTACTCCAGGTCCTATTTTAGTCCGGCGATCTCGGCCGTACGGACCGCAGCGGCAAGCAGCACAGCCTGCTTATTTACATTCAAACTTATTGTTAGACTCCTGCGGATTATAATTGACCCTCCGTTTGGCTTTTCCTTCCGAACACCAAACAGAGTATCAGGGGCTACTACCTATCGGGTGGTAATTTCACACATTTTTATTACTTACCTCAAAGCATGTCAGGAGGCTGGTGCATGCTTCGGTTAGTCCGCTCTTGGCGGACGAAACCTTCTGAATCACCGCACTCATAAGAGTACGGTGCTCTTCATCTACGAAAGCGCCGCAAAGCGCTTCCAGCAGACAATCCGGTGCCTCGGGCGCAACGGAAGTCCTCGATATAGACGGCTCGCCCTCCTTAATGAGGGGCTGCCTACCTGAGTCCGGAACCATTAAAGGCTCCGGAACAGTGTTCGGTTGAGAGCCCGGCCTACTGTGGCTGTCATCAACACGACCCGCGGGGACCTTGAACCCCGTGTGTCCGACGTTTGGAATTCGCCTTGGGGCGCCTCCAGATCCACCTCTCCCCTCTGTGAGCCTTTGGGACAACACCTCCATGTCATCCGCTGGCTGAGAAGTAGTGGCCGTCGGAAGTGAGTTCATCGCCGAATCACTCAAGGACCTGTCCGAAGACGACACCTCGGGATGGGCCCTAGCCGGACTGCATACAAGTTCGGCGTTATAACAAAACTATGAAGCAAAATTATGATGGAGTGCGGATACTTACGATCGCACTAGGGGCTTCTTCCTGGGCAGCCACCCCTCCTCGCTATCGGCGGCGGTGGCGGAGTAGTCCGGAAGGGACGCTTTTCCCTTCTTGGACGTCCCAGCCTCCCCCTCCGGGGCGGCCTTCCTCTTTTTCTCCCCCCCCCCAATACAGGGAGGTAGAGTTTCTTCTTGTTC